>NC_136485.1:149766558-149786558 GCF_053919585.1 Euprymna scolopes
TTTGAGAGTGAAATTTTAAATGTGCAAATGGAATTATTAAATTAAATATTAAGCTTTAAAAATGTTGTCATAAATAAATGCAGTAGGAAATCAAACACATCACAACTAAAATAATTATAACCTAAATAGGAATATAAAAGCAGTTTTGATTTTAATAATCGTCATGGAAATTAAATTTACAAGGAGTAAGAATAACACTAAATTAATAAAACATTAACCTTGCATTATTTCAAGATATTGAAACAAGCAGGTTGGGATGGAGTAAAATTAATTTTACTCACAGGAACAAGTAAAAGCAAACGAGAAGTAGAACTGAGATTGGCATAAAAAATAAATGTTAAAATTACAAGTTAAAAATTAAACAAGGGTTATTAATAAACATACCATATAACATAATAATATAATATATATATATATATATATACATATATATGTGTATGTATACACACACATGCATATGTGTGTATATATACACATATGTATAAATATATATACATATATATACATATATATATGTATAAATATATATACATATATATACATATAAATATATATACATATATAAATATATATATATATATATATATATACATATAAATATATATATATATACATATAAATATATATACATATAAATATATATATATATATATACATATAAATATATATATATACATATAAATATATATACATATAAATATATATACATATAAATATATATACATATAAATATATATACATATGAATAGATATATACATATAAATATATATATATATATACATATAAATATATATATACATATAAATATATATATACATATAAATATATATATACATATAAATATTTATATATACATATAAATATGTATATATACATATAAATATTTATACATATAAATATATATATACATATAAATATATATATACATATAAATATGTATATATACATATAAATATTTATATATACATATAAATATGTATATATACATATAAATATATATACATATAAATATATATACATATAAATATATATATACATATAAATATTTATATATACATATAAATACATATATACATATAAATATTTATATATACATATAAATATATATATACATATAAATATACATATAAATATACATATACATATAAATATACATATACATATAAATATACATATACATATAAATATACATATACATATAAATATACATATACATATAAATATACATATACATATAAATATATATATATATATATATATATATATATATATATATATATACGATCGACATCTCTCCTACTCCTTCTTTCTCCCTTTTCTCGCTTCCTCTTTGTTTTGATTATTCTTCCCTCTCTGTCTTTATGTAATCTTCTCCCTTCTTAGAACTTTTTCTTATCTTCCCTCCAAACTATCCTTATCCATTAACAGAAACTTGATTATTTAGATTAAATTTTAATCTACAAGAAACATTTACCTTGCTTCATTGGAGTCATGGCAAAGTATATTTTCTCTCTTCCTTAAATTGAAAATGGTCTTGTACCTTTTTAGTTGTTAGATTTTCTTGCCTTATGAGAGCAATTATGATCGGAACCTCTGCACATCGTAGTAGGATATGACTATATACATAAATAAATTACATATATATATATATATATATATATATATATATATATATATATATATATGATAATTGCAAACGTCTTGTCAGACGAGTGCCACTCCCTCAGACACTTAATGTCCATGAGCCCAGAAATGACTTCCTTTTTTTTTCTTAGTTCTACTGGTGAATTCACACGCAGGCACGATACTTACGAGGGCCATTGAGATCAATTATTACATGTTTCCAGCATTTCAAGCCTCCATGCGTCATAACTTTTCCATCGCCACAGGACCATGTTTATAGACAAATGCCTGAGGGAGTATCTATACACAGGTGATGTTACATAGTCTTAGCTTTGTACGCCAGCTAAGTATCTCTCTCGATTCAGAATGTTGAGATCCCGCAACAAGCAAGAGCAGGATAGTCAGCAACAAGTTAAACTGCAGACCAGCTTAATGCAAGTACTGGTCTCCCGCTTTATGTTTTTTTTTTAAATCAGAGATTTGCTTTTCCTAGATAGGTTGCCTTGACCACGGCTTATGGGAGCCCTCTCAACCCCAACACACCAACACACATGGTGCTAGTTGGCCGTTGACCCCTAAAAAGGGTTTATTCGCCATACATATATATATACATATATACATACATATATATACATATATACATACATATATACACACATATATATGCATATATATATATATATATTCATATTTGAATGTCTTCCAATTGAATATTAACTGAAATAGACTTGCCCATGATCATATTAAATGTCATTTTCTAAAGTCCACCTCTGTGTATGTTTACAAATAACCTACTTTCTGTCATTTTCATATCGATTACCCATTTTAACTTACACGAAAAAGCTAAAGTTTAATTAAACTTTGAAACCTCTGAGATAAGAGGTTCCAATGGAAGATTTGTTTCGCTGTCTATGACGTTTTCATTTAAAAGGATCAAGGTTTTGACTTTACGATTATTCTTGTTGGTCTCGTCCCGAATCAAACATTCTCAGCGAAGCCGATAAGGACGTAGTGTGCCAATTTGAATGCCCATTCTGAAGAGGTTTATCTTATCTTTTTACATGAATGTTTTTAGACTAATCGGCGTGGGGACATTAGCTTAATAGAAAGACTTCACTTACGAAAATGGGCATCACTTTTAATGAGATATACGGTGTTGGCTTCCAAATAACAAATGTGAAACGCTCAGTGTTAAACAAAACGCCTCATGTTTTATCTTACATCCGAAATCATGAAGCCAATGTTTCCGGAACACATCATCTACCAAGTTTCCTTGTTATCACTTAATCATAGTATCGGCATAATACATAACTGTTAAAATAAATAATATATTGTACCCATTATATATATGGAAAAAATGATTTAGTTATGGGCTGATATTTTACCGTTAATCATCAGTTTTATAAAATGTAAGATATCCTTTTTCTAAATAATATATAATGCATTTACAGTTGAATAATTATATGATTGCATTGAATAAGATATCGTTCATTGTTTTCTATAAAGTAGTGTTCGGATGTCACATAATTGTATAGTCTAGATGATTTAGATCCTTCATGTACCATAGAATCGATCGGACTTTACATTATATGGGAGTTTTCAAACTCATCCTCATATATGATGCAGATTACTGATAGAATGTTTAGCTGACGACTAGTACTTGTTTGTTGTCAAATCCGATTCACATAATTAATACAATTTAATGTTTCCATCTTTTTTAGAATATTTTCTGGTAAAACCTACACTACTTCAAGGTAATTAATTATCAGTCCCATGCATTTAAATACAACGTTGTTCTATTGTAAAACGAAAATACAAACATCACTTTAGAATAGACTATTATTTGTCTTTTAGTTTTTTATTGCAATGTTGATTTATTGATTATTTACCTCATCGATAGCGTCATAGAGAGCACACATTTAAATATAACTCATACAATTAATAAAAAGGATTTTAATTATAAAAATGTCGCATTATGTTCACAGATATTATTTATTGTATTGCTACATGTATATCATTCCTGAGTGCGACTGCATACCTAAATGACGTGTTTTACAATGTTAACAAAAAATGAATGGTAAAACTAATATAGCTATAAGTTTATATATACATTCAGCTTCAAATTCCAGGAAAAATGTGAACTTCATGTAGTAATGCTTAAAAAATTTTCAAGCTTAATTTCACCCACATCCACACACACACACACACATATATATATACATATACATATATATATATATATATACATATTACTCCTTAAAGCGTATTATCTGTTTGGTTACATATGTTTCGGATGGTTTACCATGTTTACGATCAAAAATCCTCGTCTTACCTTACAGAAATGGTTGTTAGTATTTGGAAGAAGTGTTTAATAGGAAATACGAGAAAAAAAGGGGGGGGTAAGAGATAATAAGGGGGTGGGAGACGGGTATCGACAATATTTTAGTTTGAAGGTTAAAATACATTAGATTGCAGTGTGTATGAGGGGGTAGCAGATTCAGGTCGGCGTGGCTGGAGATATATGGATATAGGGAGGGGAAGAGGAAGAGGGGATGATAACGAAAAGAGAAAGGGGGTAAGGATAGAAGGGGGAGGAGTTTACATTTTTAGGCTTTAACATTGTGACTGCTTTTTATAAGCGCAATAATAATTTAACTGTCATAATAAAAGCAGTGAAAATACAAGTCGAAGAACGATGAAAATAATAATAGTCAAAATAATAATAATAATAATGATTTTATAATAATAATAAATTAAAAATCAAAATAAAATATTTACTGTGAATATTGGAGTTTATGTAGGAGTGGGCAGGTTTATACATTCGTATATAAAAATATGTAAGCGTGGGTTATTATGTGAACTATTATTTTCGGGGAGAAACTTTTATATATTTTGAAAAGGCCAGGGCCTGTACTAAGACATAATTTTTGTGTGGTGAATCGGGCATCCATGGGTTATTCTTCAGTCTACATACTTATATTTGGACGGTGTGTTCAGAGTTTATCAGGCAGCATCTTATTTGCCAACTATGTGTCAAGTTGGATTGAAGCGGCTTGCTGAAAGATCAAAGGAGGTGTTTTCAATGATTGTTGTTTTCGATGCTTTTTAGAACCCGCTTAAATCACCATTAACGATCATTTAGAAAAAAGATTCCTCTTAACTTCACTAGAAGACATATTCAAACTATCTAGACACAGACACAATAAAATGAAGAAATGTAAATGAGATGAAATATTTTCCAATTTCCGTGTGACATAGGAGTACAAAGAAAAGCAATTGTCATGAAGTCCAATTTTAAAAGCGACAATACGCAGAATAATAAATATTCTTATTAAGGTATTGTATATCAACAGAGTATCTGTAGTATATGAGGGATATACAATTTCTATAAACAAGTTTACCAAAGGATTCCGATCGAATATGGAATGCCTTATATATAGCGATGATGTATATATAGTGTCGGTGTCTGCTACTTACCAGAATTATAGATAGAATTCAAGGTTTACGTCAAAGTGTGTATGATCTGCTTAAATTTTAGTTACTTTATGGCGCCTAGATGCCGGGTTGTGCTTAAGGGCGAACAATACCGTGTTAATTAAAAAAAAAAAACTTTGAATAGAACAATTATTATACATGCGGACAAACAAAAAAAAATATCATTTATACTCGTTGGAGAGGTCGGAACTCAAATAATAGCATTGGTTGCAGTTTTGGAATCAACAGCTACGGACAATTTCCAAAAGCAGAACAGGCAATGCAAAATGGCGGAAAGTGGGAATAGAGGTGTAGAGGGAAAGAGACGTAAGAGTGCGTGGAGTGGCAAGAAAGCTTGGCGGGTTTACCAGCCGAGATAGGAATTGAAGAGAAGGAGTTTTCTTGAGTGTTTGGTTTAGACGCCTTATTCGGGTATTCATCTCAGGAGGAAAACAGGTGCGAGTGTGAAAAAATATAGCATGCATATCCACTGACATATGCACACACAAATACATAGGTATGCATGCATATACAGATATACCCATAATCGCACACACGAACACAACATATGGCCACTTATAGGTTGTGTTTTGATTTGTTATTATATATTAGTGTTAATGTATTTATGTTTATTATCGTTAGATTAGTTTGAATTATGTTGCTTACTAATAATTATTATTTATTTATTTATTTTCTTTAATTTGCTTTTGTTAAACTTTTATTTATTTATTTATTTATTTATTAAAGGTTTGATATATAATGGGCGTATTTTATTCTTTATGATTTTCGAAGTATTTTCTAAAGGATTATAAAGAATACCTAAAGTAAAGTTTAATCTCTATAGCTTGATTGTATTCTCTAAAATCTTATAGTGTAGTTTTTAATAAATTAATTCATCTTCATAAAAATTACATGTTTTCTTAAACAATATTTCTACCCATAAAGACATGAAATATGGAAATAAATATCCAATTTGATATAACTGAAAATATCATTGTAAATTCTAAAAACAAAAGTTATAAATAAAATAAATAAAAAAAGTTGAGCGACAAAATCTTGTTTTATAGATAGACAACAGGTTTCTATTTAGTTAAACTTTTTTTTTCAATATTTGATTCACTTTTAAATGACTTGCATAATAAAATTGTTAATATCATCTTCTAACACCCTGGTTTGTTACTTGTCGACTGTTTGTCATGCTTCCCTTGTTTGTCCACGCTACTAGTGAAATCTAGGCCCCTCTACATATTTATATTACCCTTCCTCTCTGATCACTCTCTCTAATCTTTACTAAAAATATATATGTTTAATCAACACCTTCTTCTTTAAATCAAATTCGATTTTTGAAATTAAATTTAAATCCATAAGAAATTTAACCTTGCTTTACGCCAGTCATGGCAAAGTGTATTTTCTATTTTCTCAGATTGAAAAGGGTCTTGAACCATTTTCATTTTTTTAATTTTTAAATCTTCTTGCCTGAGGTGACCATTTGTAATCGAAAGTTATGGACATTGAAACAAGATATGACTGTATGTACAAAAAGAATACTATTTTAATTTGCCTTCTTTGTTTAACCACTACTAGCAGGATCAGTGTACGAACACGAGAGTTGCCCGGTTAAAGTATGCCTACAACCTCGCCTGTTAAAGCAATTAAACTACGGCTGTAAGTGGGAACCACCGTCCTCATGGTAAAATGCGGGCGCGGACGCCCGTGGCCAAAATATATGATGCGTCCCGTAGTAATAACCTCAGTATCTACAAACGCATTCTTTACATGAGTATTATTCTGCGCATTCACCTCACGGGTCAAATAAAAGTAGGGTTCTGTAGCCTGTTAGATAGATGTTGTTATTGTCAACCTTTACTGTATAATCGAAAAAAGAAGGATGAACTAAAGAATTATTATAACACTTCGCATTTATTTCTGAGAGAAGGAAAAGACATAACGAAAAACACGGCGGCGCACCTGAACAATGATTTCCGATGCGTTTAAATTTTTCCCTTTTTATTTGTCGTGATTTTGCTTATTATCATCGAATACAAGCTTTATTAAAGGATTAGAAAATACATTAAATATGGTATTATTAGTGACAATTATAATCGGTTGTCAATTGGAAATGATAACGTGCTAATAAATGGAGTACTCTCATCAGTGTTCAATGCTGTTCCAAGCCGTTTCCCCCCCATTTTTTGTTGGTAAGCTATATACAGTTTTTCGCAACATATTATATTAATATATAATCTATCAATGTAATTTATGATGAGCACCGATAAACTTCGCGGAAAATGTAAAAGGAAAAATTTAAATGCTGTTGGCAGCATTCACCATGGGTGTGGCCACAATGTGGGTCTTCACTCTATTCGAACTTTATCATTTCAAATAAAAGCACACAATCGTTGATAATCGCCTGAAATTTACGAATAAGTAAAAAACACAAGAAGGAAATTTAAGGGACCTTATTGTTTAGGCCCACCAATTCTTTTTTTATATTTATTTATTTTTAAATTTAAAAGTCATGTGTGTTAACGAGGTTTTAAAAGGGTAAACGTTTCGAATATCTGACTGTAATAAATTGCAAGACTCTTATAGATATTTGAAACGAAATATTTCGAAAAAATTAGTCCACATCAAACAAATTGATAAATCCATCCTGATTTCTACAAAAAAAAAGAACATTGAAAAAAAATATTGTGTGCTTAAATGTATACACATTTACTTATTGTACAGTTAATTATTGCTGTTGTGTTTGTGTAGGTTGTTGAGGTTTTAAATTGTCACACACTATATATATATATATATATATATATATATATATATATATATATATATATATGTGTTTTTATTACGATTTGTTAAAAGAAACACACTACAGAATTTTCGTGAAAGTATTTTTTTCATAAATAATATTGTTCGCGCAAAATTAGTTTGTTGTATTTGTTCAATTTATCGTCGTAATGTTTCGGCATAATTGCTTACGCAGATATTTTGGAGCTAACGTCTTTAATAAGGTGGAGAGTTAAACTCTTATATATTCACTATATAGCATTAATAAAAACAAAATAACAATATAACATTAATAAAATATAATAATTATATAGCATTGATACAAATATAATAATAATATAGCATTAATAAAAAATATAATAATAATATAACATTACGAAAAATATAATAAAACTAATTAATAATCGACAAAACAGGTAAAATCTATTGTTTTCTATGACCTTTAAGTATTTAACGTCATTTATTGGTGTTCGTGTAATCTGGAAACAAATGACACATGTAACATTGTCGCTGAAAATAGTTTGTCCAAAAGTTTACGAACGCGCAAAATGAATTGTTTGGCTGCGTTCATATGCAGATAAGTTTCGTCAAATCGTATTAAAAGATAAAATAATTAACATACAACATTCTATATTAAACATCACACCAGTCAAAAAATAAATGTCTCTAAGTGATGCAATGTTTTGCTAGTAAGCGTCCGCTTATAATGCAATAAACTGGATTCTGTAATAGGAAATGTTTCAGAGCTAAGCCAATACGAATGGACGAACTTTAGTGAAGTAGCTTTTATTATATCTAAATAAGTAATTAGAAATATTATAGTCTCTGTGTGTATGAGACAGTTAAGGTCAGTGTAATCACAGAATATTAAAAACGTGTAATATTCTCCCGGTGACAATTAATATGTGTAGCTGGTCTAAATATTGAGAAAGTAAAAATACGGGGCTATTTTCCCTCTAAACATGTTGCGAGTATAATCGTGTTGCTCGTGAAAGGTAGTGCAGTATTTTATTTTCTCGACTGAATAGGTCTAAGATAGTGTTTAAAAGCTACAGAAGATAGATGTGTGTAATGAATTTGTATGTGACGTCTATTGTTACACACCTATAGGACTTTGAACTTTCGATCTACCTTAACAATATTTTGGAATTGTAACGTTTAGCGTATGAATTTTTCATCTCGAAGAGGAACCTCTTTCAGTTGATATTTTCCTAGAAGTTTCTAGTACAAGAAATGAGGCGCAATAGCCCTATGATCATCCATTCCACAATTATCATTATATATATATATATATATATATATATATATATATATATATATATATATATATATATATATATATATATATATATATATATATATAATGACCGAGGATTCTTTTTCCGAAACAAATAGGATTTTTTTTAATGTGGAAATTTTTCAAACGATTTTTAATCTCATAACATCATCCTACTTTATTCAAGAATTACCGCTGCACTAGGATACAAAACTAACCAAATCTGATTTCTTTCAACCGTTGTTTTATTTATGCATGCCCCTTAAAAACATATATAATATTTTATACATTTATAGTGTATGCACTAAATAGCGAAATTGTTTCAATCGTGGCTTAATATTTTGCTGAGGCATTCTCATCTGGGGAGATGTGTCGACATCGAAAATCCATAAGATAAAGAAAATTACTTGGAATTGTATTTTTTGTTTTCAAAAATTACATATTTGTGAATAAATTTTAATTATAAAAATTATAAATTTATATATATATATATATATATGTATATTTAAATATAATATATATATATATATATGTATATACATATATATATATGTATATGTATATATCATAAGCGAGATATTTACAGGAGCAGTAAGAAGGTACCCTCATGTTTCCAGCAAACTTCGCAACGGATTTGATTTATGTATTCACTTTCAGATAAAGCACAAAGCTCAATCCCATAAGCTTCTCCACACCTCAAGCCTTTACACGATGACATCCAATCATTGCAGTTAATTCCAGATGAGTATCAGATTTTTGATGACGTAAAAATATAGCCTTATTTTATGTGCATTACAAGTAACTAGTCACGTGTTTCCGCATTCTATTACGTGCACAAGATCAGAGGAGTTAGAATCAGGTTGACTTTTTTTTCATTTACGGCCCTATATATATATATATATATATATATATATATATATATATATATATATATATATTGTCATAAATCGTAGTGCTGCAAGCATAAATGTCTTCGAAAAACTTCGGATGTGATTTGGAAAATGGTTGATGTGGATCAGGAAAAGAGATGGTCCCATGATGGACACCCTTAAGGACTCAACCGTTAATAATGTAAGTTTCGGATTTCTGACCATCAGCAATTATTCTTTTGAACCAATTTGAGAGAAATGATTAAATAATAAAGAATATATTTCAGTCTATCCTGGAGATCTTGTGAAGCAGACATTTATGCCATACTCTATCAAAGTTTTTGATATATCAAGAGCAATTGCCTTATAAAAAAAAACCCTGCGTGGACAGCTTTGCTACCCGTATGATATTATATATATATATATATATATATATATATATATATATATATAGGTATATCCATATGCATATAGGTATATCCATATGCATATATGCATGTACATTTATGTATGTTTGTGTTTGTAACGGACACCCAGACATATATACATCATTAACAGCCTTGTCAGATGAGCAAATGAAAGAAATACAGGCAATGAAATACAAAACACAGACAATTTAAACTCCGTGGCGGCGACAGGAACCAGGACTCATATTAGATAGACGTGTTTACTCTTGACGACATAAGACTCTATAGCTGGCGTATCAATACGACACAGGTTATATAACCACATATCTGATCAGTGACATTAAAAATATGAATGATTAGTTTTAAACTGACCGTCATAAATGACCTCAGAAAACATTTAAGAATGGTCGAATGGCTGCATAGTATTCTCCGAATCTTGCTGCATACGACATCTAAAAAAATAGAGTAAATAAATAATATAAAACTGTGATGGGGGAAATAAAAAAAGTAAAACTAATAAGTTACACAAAGTATGCACTACGACATTTTATTTGCGTTTTTCACGCATGTTTGTGTAGATTATTCAGGCATTTTGTCATATATAATTTCCTCAGCATAGGTTTAAATAAATAATTCTAAAGTGTTTGGGGCTATTGTAAATTGATGTAGCTTAGCTACGGACAAATACTTAGCAGCAGGACATTAGTCTATGCAATTAACCAAGTAACACAACGAGTAGGTAACACGAAAGTAAAGAAAAGGGAAATACATAGATAGAGTTTTAGAATTACGTGGTAAGGGTCCATATGCCTACGTGAGATAAACGGTAAACCCATGAGCGTATAAGAGATTAGAAAAGACATGTGGAGGCGGCCAGGTTTTGTAAACCGTACGTCAGACGAGAAGAAGTTTAAATAACAAATGTAGGTTTTATTTAGTAAGTACCGTTCATAAATGTATATTCAATATATATATATATATATATATATATATATATATATATATATATATATATATATATATATATATATATATATATATATACTAGCGGGGGTACCCGGCGTTGCCCGAGTGTTTGTTTCCGGGACGGGGGGGAGTTTTAAAAAATGTTATGGTAGGTAAGTAGGAAGGATCAAACCCGGAGTCATTAGTACAAGTAGGAAAGTAAAGTGTGAAAAAAAAAAAAAAAAAAAAACCTTCTTCAACGTTAACAGTTCGGCCACCAAGAAAAGTCCATTCCAGTTGTTTAGGAAAAAAAAACAAAAAAAAAACGACTACGGTAGGTCGGCGCGAACGTGAAAAGATAATGTGAATTGTCCAGAACGCTAACCACTACGCCACAGAGCACTGCAGCTTAGTTTAGTGATTTTAAATAACTTCACATAAAAGAACTACGAAGCCAAACCGGTGTTCTCTTCTCAACTGTTCCTTGTGAACGATCCCCAAACGGTGTTAAGTGATGGCAGGGGGAGGTGGAATTTTTTAGAGAGAAAATATTTTACCACTTCCATTGATCTTAACCGATTTTGGCCGTGATTTCTCAGCAGAAAAAGTATAGAAATCTAAGATTATCGAGGAATTTGAGAAATAATAAGCCTATAACACACCTCAGATAGTGTTCTGCCGTTTGTGCATATTATATTTGCATGAAATATCTTGATGTTTAATCCTATTAATGTCAAAATCAGCGGGAAAAATAGGTTCATTTTATTTATATAGAGAAGATATATATATATATTGTAAAATGCTACTTACTAAACCCCTCTGTCAGTTTTTTGTCTACAGATAGGAAACTAAATAGATGTGATATTTGCAAAACATTATATTTAGGTTTTAGTTGGGGACGATCGGTGCAAATGTATGAAAATAAAAAAAAAATAATAAGGATGAAGGTATATCAACGACATGAGGCATATGGGTGAGTAACGTATTAGCTTGTCGCACATTTTATAATGTTTAGCATTGCATCAAACAGGTTTTCATAGCTCAGGCAGAAGCGTAAAAAAAAAGTAAATCGAAACTAAAGATTTCGATTTCAATTCTCGGTCGTGGGGTACGAGACGTTTTTTTACTTTTTAAATCATTACTATATAATGAGTATTATATAATGATAAATACGAAAACTGTGTTGATAAAATATTATATTTAAGCGTGTTTTACAACTAAGGAAATGCTTTCAGCCTGCTTAAACAATATGTGATTAATTGCAATTACATATATATTTCGGTAGAAATTATAAAGCAAACAAGCAATTAT
This sequence comes from Euprymna scolopes, assembly GCF_053919585.1. NCBI lineage: Eukaryota > Metazoa > Mollusca > Cephalopoda > Sepiida > Sepiolidae > Euprymna > Euprymna scolopes. The sequence goes on from NC_136485.1 coordinate 149,779,252, forward strand.
ATATATATAAATATAATGTGAAATCAAAGAAAATATTTACATTAGAGTCTCATTGGAAGTTTGCTGTGTTATGCAGGTTCCATTCCATTTACTCGAGTCTTTCATGCTCATATAAATCAACAACTGACAACCAGAAAACTATTGCGCAATACGAATATGCATTATCTTAAGCGGAACAATAAATAATGCACGAAATATTGCATACATAATAGTTAGTTCCATTGTATAAATTAGAAAACACGCTCAAAAGGATATGGTAAAGACTATTGATTCGTTTCGTTTCGGTTCAAAGTTGTTCAACATTTGAACTAATTTCCATTCTATGTGTTTGGACAAATAGGTCTATTCGAAAAGCCATAATCAATACAGTTTTAATTATATATTATACATTTCCAAATGTTTTCTGATTTAGTAAAAAAGAATAATATTTATATTTAGTTTATGAAACATAGGATTGATTAATTTTTTCATTCAATGACGTGTTGCAGCTGGTCCGTTCTATTTGAGTTAACATGGCGAATGCTCTTTTAAACGTATATCAATAATTAATGCAGTAGCTAGATTATATTTAAACAATTACTTCGTTTAAACGGTGCTTATGCGCGATATTCCCATGATTTCTTTCTAGTTACCCTCGTATATATGCTAGCAACCTAATCGAATAATTTTTCCTATTATTCAATTAGTTGTTTTTTTTTCATTTCTTGTGTTTAAATTTTTATATATACATTTACACAAACCTTTGAACTAATATCTGTGAAAACTCTTAGCAATTAACGGATGCCCCTCCATTTTTTTCTTTTACTGACCGTGTCCTCAAACAACCCATAACGCTCCTTGGATGTAACTATTTGGGGGCATGCCATGGAAAACTTAACAGGACATAGGTTATAGTTGCATTTAAACTTATGCATACCAGTACAGTCAAAAGCAGGAATTCTAAAATTAAGCTATTCGAGGAAAGGGACAATTAATGTAGAAATCTTACCGGGTTTCGGACCTCAAAAGTGAAGACGTGTGATCTTGTTGCTTAGCAAATTCGCCGGAGACATGCACATCGATTATGCACAAGTGCAATGTATTACTAGAGCACACCACATTAAAATACTTGTAAAAAACGCAGTATTCAAACATTGCGGCAACCGGACAAGACTAAAACTTAGTTGACAAAGCAGGACATATTAGGTTGCATACTTTATTTACACTAACCAAGTGGGAGGGACTAATGGTAGATGCACCAGCCCAGATGTGACAACACTACTCCAAGAATTAGTTTTTGCTGGTCCAGGATACTCTCAGGTGTGAGAAATCTTCGAATAAATTTGTGTTTAAACGGCAGAGGGTGTAAGATTTCTTTTTTAATAACCAGGAGATATAGAGAAAAAAATTCAAGTTGTATACAGTAGGTAAATATCTTTCTTATAAAAACATAGTGCATATGGTATGCTTTTATCAGTAAGGTCGCTTTCCCTCTAATGGATTCCTCTTTAAACGCTGATCCAATTATATTGTCTCTGTTCAGCCATGCTTTCAAACGTGTCATCAAAATGTGGATTAGTGGTTTAAATCATATTGCCATTAAATTGCATAGAAATGTGTAACAATATTTTGGTTGTATTTTATTATTTCTTTACGAGTAGACACCGTATATCATGATCCGCAGGCTAATCGAAGACACCATTAACGGAGTTCAAAGCTTATAGCAATATATTAGCTTAGTTATCGTTAATTCTCGAAGTTAGATAGAATTCGAATATTGTGTGGGAATAATATCAGATGTTTTTTTTACAATGGATTTGAAGACCACCATGCTGTACTCAGCTAATAAGCATGCAAGGTGAAAGAAGATTTGTAAATTGATGTTTCCTTCGGGGAAAAGGGAAATTGTATAAAGTAACTGCAGGTGCCCGAGGGCTTTTTGACGTGTGAAGGGTCATAGTTGGAAGTAAAGACGAGCACTTTCCATGGAAATATGGATAGAGAACGGACTTCCTTGCAAGGCGCTTTCCTTTGTAATGGATTTGCATGGATAAGAAATACAAATCACACACCAGGACGCGACTCCAGTTCTAAAATTTGTCTAGACATGATTGGGTAATCGGAGTAACCCGTGCCTAGATATAGTAACTGTACTATATTTAAAGGGGTTTTTGACTCTCATCACTGTAGTGTGTTGCATCGCAAGCGAGATAATATACGGTCAGGTAGAAAAATACAACTATTTCCCATCAAACTTTGAAATGTAATTGATGTAATACTTACATTCCAAGTCAGGAATAAAGGTGAGTACAAGGAGCTTTTTGGAGAACATGTTCACTTTATATGAGAAACATTCATATAAATTTTGGCAAGCGGATAATATGCCTTGGTCTTGAATGCGTTTACATGAATCAGGTAGATGTTGCCATATTTCTCCACGTGCTCAATCTCCGAGAGGCTCAGATACATATTGATTATTGGTGCCCTATGTAACATTACGCTTAATGGCAGTGGCGTCTGCGTACATATCGATGAATTAACTCAAAATGAGATTCGCGACTTCCTTTATAAAGAAAAGGAAAATTGTTAGGGGTCCGGATGAATTACTGGTTCACGCCAGTGTTGATATTCTCAGTTTCAAACTCATACACATCGACGAACACTTGCATAATCCAATAAGATAGAAAGGATGTTATAATTGAAAACAAACGGCATTCTTCAGAGTGTTATAGCTATATATCTCGTGAAGTGGACCTTTATTTAAAAAATTATCAAAACCTTTTGCAACTTCCAAAGATATTGCTCTTAGGAGAAAGCTTCAATCAGTAAATTCGCTCAGGCTTCATTAAATTACAGTAAGTATTTTACATGAAATATTTGCCGGGCGGATTGTAACAGAGTATAAAGTCAAGGCGATGCAATGACCAAGAGAATCAGTACATTTTAATTTAGTGAAATGATTAAGTCGCCAGTTAATTAGTGTTTTCCATCTAATTCATATTGTTAAATAGACCAACTCGTTAAATAATATTAATTATTATGTTTAGCCAAAGTTTTGGCAAGTGCTAAATTATGATATAACCAATATATTATTATTTTCTTATCAACCATTTTGGCTTAAATGTATCAGTATATGAAAATTTACTGAATTATATGAACCCAGTATAATTTGGAACACTAAATATATATATATATATATATATATATATATATATATATACATATATATATATACATATACATATATATATACATATAGATATACATATATATACATATAGATATACATATACATACATATATATACATATAGATATACATATATATACATGTATATACATATAGATATATATATATATACATATATATACATTCATATACACATACATATATATACATATATATACATATATATATGTATGTAGTAAAGTGATTGATATTTAGTAATATCGAGCTTATTATATATCTAAATTACAACGAGCACTTTTTCTTTTCCTGTATTTTAATTAAACTAGTAATTTAACTATTACATTAAAATACACTCTGCTCTTTAGACTATTGTTCTAATCTCCTTTATATATATATATATATATATATATATATATATATATATATATATACATTATATATATATATATATATATACGGGCGTGCGTGTAGGTTTGTATATTTAATAATATATGTATATGTATATATATACATTTATTCATATATTTACTCATTTGCTATATGCTTTTCTTATATAGGCAAAAATGTGGAGAGAATGAGAAAAAAGTATATATATATATATATATATATATATATATATATATATATATATATATATATATATATATATATATTTGTGTTTGTGCGGGCGGGTGTCTGTGTTCATGTGCATGTATATATATATGTGTGTATATATATATATATATATATATATATATATATATATATATATACACTGCGTATCAAATTATAAGCGAGTTTACATTTTTTTTAATATTTAAATAACGAGTGAATAAAAATCCATAAACCCTTGAGAAAGTACTTATAATATTGTTCCTCTACTCCAGTTTGAAAATAAAAGTATTTAAAACAGTATAAGACGAAATATTGCAGAATATAGGAATATATGCTGATTCCAGTGTGTCAAGTTATTAACGCGGTTGAGAGAAAAAAACACAATATATCCATAACTTGTTTATTGGACTTATTTTCAAACAATGACTGGTCTATGTAAATGCTTAGAACACAATAATACATAGCAATTTCTACGTTGACATAATTACGAGGGGATGAGATCCTTTATTATAACTGACTTGTAAAAGACGTTGTTCAACAGAATTAGCCAAATTTGTGATTTCGTCAACAGTTATTCCTCACGATACATCTTAGAGAGCATTCCCCAACTCATCTAACTCTTAAATTGGTGTTCACTTATATAGATGCGACGCTTCATGTAACTGCAAATCTTCTCACTTTGTTTCAAATCTGGTGAATTCGCAAGCCACTCTATCTTCCGTTGGTCAGAGAACCTCAGTTCTTGCAAAATTCTTTGCTTGTGTTTGCTACATTCGAGGGAGCATTATCCGACATAAAAGTAATGGTTCTTCTGAACATCAACCTTTGCTTCTTTAGCCATGGTGTAAAGTGTTCCGGCAGAAAAGCTATGCAAGTATTTGACGTCATGTTTACGCCTTCTTGAACTCTTAATAGGCCAACTAATCTACCTCCGATAATCCCAACCCAAATCATTATCCCACCACGACCTTGTTAGCGCCTTAAATGCTGATGACGATGTCGTCAATTTAGGACCTATCCCTTGCTACAGCCATCTGGGCCATCAAGAGTGACACGCACTATATCCGTAACAAAACTTTGGAAAAATGCGTTTTGATGTTGTCCCTTGCCAATTTCAATCGGTTTTGCATGTGATGTTGTTTTAATGGAGGCATTCAAACAGGCTTAACAGACTGTGCCACTTCTTTTAGAAGGCGACATTGACTTCTTTTTGAGACATTCTTCAATCCGGCTTAGTCAAAGACTTCTCAACATGCCTGACCAGGCTTCTTAATCTTTCGTTTAATTTGGAGTAGAGAAAGGTGTAAAACGACTCTGGATTTACCTTTATAAACTCTCTTACGTACCTTTGTAGGGTTCTCGACGAACTTCTTCACAGTTGGTAGGTATCTTATCATTTTCGATATTTCGCGTGTAGTTTTATCTTTTGCTTACTACTCTGTAATAGTACTATTTTACGAATTACTCAGCCCACCTTTCCCACCCATTTTATTGACAAAGCAAACTGCCTTTGTTAATAATTTGACATACCTCAATACCGTGGATTCAGCAATCACGATGTAAAGTTGATTACATTGCGCGGTAATGTACGAAACTATTTTAGTGCACTCAGCTCAACATTGCCAAGCTTTTGATACGAAACTATCGGTACATTTCTAAAACTGGTAAAAATTGTTATCTCGTTAATAAATTGACAGTCAGCATATATATATATATATATATATATATATATATATATATATATATATATATATATATATACACTCACATAAAATATTCGAAGGAGACCTAGGGTATTATTTGAAGATGCTTATGTGTTTATTTCGACATAACTTAGCAGTACGATACAGTAAATATAAAATTATATTCATCGCAATTAACATGCATTCTAAACAATTCAACAAATACATCGAATAAGTTCACGCTTTTGTCATGATTATTCCTATTAGTTTTCATCAGAAAAATTGCATTTAGCAAGGATGACATATATGTAGGGCAATTAGTCTTCCAGGGAGTAAACACTAAAATAAATGTTATTCCTAAATAAAGATAAAAAGTAAAACTAAAAATGTAGAGAAGAGAGAGCCAATGCCTTTATATATTCATATAACTAATTGTTAAATATTAAACATTCTTAAATGCAACAGTGGTTTGTAGCATATTAAAACCCTTTTAAAACGCAACGAAGAATATTAATGTCAAAAAATTATACTCACCTAAATTAAAGTGTGATGACTATGGATAAGAGAATGTGTCCAAATATAGATTATTACCGATAACATCTTTTGTTGGAACAGAGATTATCGGATATAAAGTAAGATGGTATCCAACAGAACACAATATGGTGCTTTGAATACTTTGTGCCGATGCATAGTGATACTCGTGAGAACTCATACTGTTTCTATGTGTGTGCCAAGTAATATGTTTATCGGATATAAATCATCATTGTTACTTTACTATAGCAGGTTTGCATGAATTAGAAAAATTCTAGAAAGTAGATAGTATATTGTTCATAGAATTAACCTCTATATGGCGTGTGAATATAGTAATTGCGTAAGACTACTATAAAAAAGGGCGTAGTTTCTATGTTTTATCATTGAAATATATGTCTGACCTTTTGATAATATTGCTTGAACCTGACCCACTTTGTAGGGGGACAAGGAAGCATTATGAACTGTTCGTTGGAACACAATAAAATCTATATAAGGTATAATTATTGCAGGAAATGTCTAAATAAAAAGGCGGTAAGTAAAACTTGAAAGCCCGTTGTAAAATTTCTACTAACACGCACATTTTAAAATACTAGTTGCACATTGATATGGATTCGTATATTAAAGTATGAATTATTGCTATTAGTAAATTCCTGCATAACACATTGCCATAGACCCTCGAAACGACATTTAACCAGAAAGTCAAACCTAATTAACTTCTATATCAGTTACAAGGCTCCAGGGAGTAATAGAAATTATGCGCAGCACACAATCATGGACAGCGTACCACTGGCGTCCATTGTGTTTAAGATATCGAGTAAAATCTAATGAAAGTTGATTATATGACTTACGTAATAAAATATGAGCTTATTTACTGCGGATATCCAATAACTTTGTAGAAAAAAAATATAGCATGTGTTCGGCTGATAGTTCTGCATGACAAAATGGAACATTGATTATTGTTTTATTGATGAGAATAATAAATTTCAAAAATGAGGTTGCTGATGTTTTATTACTTGTATTCAATATTTCTTAACTTACAGTAATACTGTTTGACGTATTTTATACATATAGTATTCTAGAAAAATTTATGCTAAATTAGATATATTCAACATGTATAGATGTAAGATAAGAATTAATATCATGAATACAATTTCTTTTTCCACATCGATTTTAAGTAATATTTACTTCCTGTTTTCTATGTTCGAAAACAGATTATTTCATATTAGCAGTAGGTGTTGCCTGTAAGAAGGCGTGACCCCTCCACATAAAATTAAAGTACGGTTGTTGATGTTGTAGTTGTTGCTGCCCAAGAACTCCCCAGGCCCATATGAA
>NC_136485.1:149791558-149889058 GCF_053919585.1 Euprymna scolopes
ATTTTTTCTAAAATCCGATTGCTGCATCGGAAAGGCCAGTTAAAAATACATAATATATTTTGTTATTTTCTTTAATTTAATCCCTTTTTAAGAATTTATTAGACAAAATGTAACTTTTATTTCACCGTGCCAATAAATATGATCATCACTGTACATATATATATATATATATATATATATATATATATATATATATATATATATAACGCTGAATGTATGTGTGTGCGTGTGTGTTTGATAAGGAATTGCCTGCAATGTGGTTGATTATTTTAAAAAACTGATTACATATACTGACAGAAATGGATCGAGACACAGAAATGGGTATGTTTGATCTGGCAGAACGGTGGTTCATTAAAATTGTGGGGTCTGCGATCGCGCATGGTCCAAAAAGTATGGAAAAAATTTAAAGTAAAAAAAAAGAACGTGTACACGTGTTTTTGATATGGATGTACATAATCATATTTTGATAAGTATCTTTTAACTTAAATAGGGACGGTATAATATAATTGTGGGGTCTGCGGTCGTGTCTGGGCTCCATAGAATTAAAATAGGCAAACCTTTAATAAAGACCTGCCATACCTATCTGCGTAAGTATACTTTGATAATTATGTTTATGTTTGAAGAAATATTGTATAATAAATTGATAAGGTGTTCGTTCGCATATGGGGTCCATAGAACGGAAATATGTCACAAAGTTTAACAAGGTTTTTTTTTTTTAATATAGATACACAGAATATTGTGATACGTGTATCAGTGTGAACAGGTATGGTATAATAAATTATGGGGTTGTATATTTTATGTATACTTTCACCATATTTTGCTTTGGTTTTGATTCACCCAAATTCAGAGCTATCTCTTTACAACCCTTCCTTTTCATAACCTATCATAATTTCATAACTCAGAGTCCATTTTCTGTAGGCTGTTTTTGAACCAAGTCAACGACGGATACTTTTGCTGGTATATATATATATATATATATATATATATATATATATATATATATATATATATATATATACAGAGAGATGTGTGTGTGCGTGTGTGTGTGTGGATTACTATAACGAATATAAGAAGACACTGCTGAAAGCAAATTGCGAATGCAATTTTAATGTGATATTTCGTTTATATTTTTAGAGTAATCATGCTTATATCAATGTATGTTGTGTTGTTAATTTTCTGTAAAAATCATGCATTACATGGGAGGCATAAATAATTACGACATTTTATTGGAACATTTTTACAAAAAAATAAACCATATTGCAATATTGAAAGTCTTTCAAATAGCACGTATGCCAAATTTAAAATGATACCCCAATGAAGTCAGTGGCAGATCGATTAGAAGAGATATCTTTTTACATATATATATATATATATATATATATATATATATATATATAAATATATATATATATAAATATATATATATATATATATATAAATATATATATATATAAATATATATATATGCTTTGTACTGCATGGTTTAATTTTTATTCTTAATTAATAGCAGCCTATATTTCCTAATTTTTAACGCATATTATTATTTCAATTATCCGAAATACTTTAATAATAATGAACACGGATAGTTTTCCCCAAAGTTTTCGTGTTCTACTTATTATTTTTTGGGGAAATAGAACATATATTTGTGTTTAAAAAATTAAATATGACATGCATATAAATTTCAATTGGTTATACAAATCGAATATGAGTATATCCATTCAACGATATTCTTTTACACACGCGTCGCCATATTCCGCTCTAAACAGACTAAAAATTATTTCTTTGATTAGATTGGACGTATATCTTATAGCAATACAAAGAGATAGTTTTAAATACAAATGATTACAATGTCAGCGTATTAATTTCTTTATAATTTCCATTGTATATATTTATATATATATATATATATATATATATATAATGCAACTGCAGATCCTGTATTTTGCCCACTTAAAAATGAATGCCTGACCAAAAGCATAGCTTACCAGGCTACAATATTTGCGGCAGACATCACGAATAACAAGAAATATTATGAAGGTATAGCTTCCTTATATTTCTAAACCCGATATTATGACCACAAAAGTATATTAATTTAAAAAAAAAACACCGAATGGAAACAAATCTAGCAAATAAATACTAGGAACTCAGAGAAAGCGGACGTTCGCCGGTAGTCGAATGAAAAATAGTAAAACAAGCAAACACATATAGAGACATAGACGATCCATATAGATTATGCCTTCATGAAAAATGTGCTATCCTATAATTTAAATAACCCAACATCTATTAAAATGTAGGAGAGAAATAGCGCACAACTGTGTTCACAGGTTAAATTTTACTCTATTATAGCGATACAAAATAACTTAAAATTTAGAATAACAATAGAAAATAAGTTAAAAATAAACATACATATGCATAAATTATCATATATATATATATATATATATATATATATATATATATATATATATATATATATATATACAGTCATTTATAAAATATATATGGCGATTAAACTACACTGAATATTCGGCGACCCATGTAGATTATGCCTTCATGAAAAATTTGCTATCCTGTACTTATAAGAACCCCAAAATCTTTTAAACTGTAGAAGAAAAATGGCAAATAACTGTGATCACAAATAAAAATTTACTCTAGAATAGCGATACAAAATAGTTTTAAAACTAACAAAAACAATACAAAATAAAACACATAAATAAACTAAATAAACATGAATATACATAAACGATCACAAATATATGTATGTGTATGTATATATGAATATATATGTGCATATATGTATGTACACACATGTATATTTATATATAAACTAACAAAAAATGCCTGTATTACACCACTAACCTTGTTTTAATACAGATTCTTTGTTCGATAAAATGCATGCCCATTGGCTGATAGGAAGGGCGAGGTGGATACTAGAAAGCTGATTGGCTAACTAAATCCTCAATAGAAGAGGACCATATAAAAACTATAAGCAACCACACAATTCGCGCATAAGCCTGAGGAATCCTAGAGTGGATTAAACGCCGAATATTCAGTGTAGCTTAATCGCCATATATATTTTATAAATTACTGACTAGCTCTACCTACGTATTGAGCACTTTTGAAGTAAATACTTAAAGTTTACGCATAAATCTATACTTTCGTATATTAATTTTATGTGAGTAAATGAAGTAGTTTTATATATATATATATATATATATATTTGTATTCATATATACATATATATATATATAACTACTTTATTTACTCACATAAAAATTATATATATATATGTATATATATATATATATATATATATATATATATATATATATATATATATATATATATATACAGTGCCACGTATCGGATACATTATATTTTCTTCATAACTTTAATTAGGCTTCAAGATTGTTCCTTAAAGTTGGTCAGTATATTCCTAATTATTATTCTAAATCATATTTGGGGTGTAATTACAAAATAAAAGTTTAGAAAATGTATATTTAAGGAAAAATATGAATTAGCAAACGCAAAAGTGTCGAATACACTTTAAAAACAGTATTTTTCTGAAATAAATTTAAATGACTTTTGCTTAGCGTGTTCCAATTATGCAAACGAGTTATTACTGGCCAATCAGAGAGCGTTATATTAAAATAATCGTATTAAATTCTTCCAGTTTTGGATCACCGCTTCCAAGTTAACAAGTTCATTTATAAAAATGCCTTAATCTTATGAGGTGTACATAGACATTCGTCACAAAATCATTGATACGCACAAAGAATCAACAGGGTATCTGATAATATCAAGGGAAATTAATCTATCACATAGTATAGTTGAAAACGTCATTAGAAAGTTTTTAAACACTGGCGAAGCTGTGGCAAAACTTCTAAGATGCGGGCAGCCAAAAAAATTAAACGAAAAAAAACATCAAGGTGTGTTAGCAGAAAGGTACAAAAAAAACTTCAATTCACACCGACGTCAGAGAAGTTGAGATTTATGTGAGCAAGGATACACCCACTAGAGTTGTAAATCGTGCCGGAATTTATCAAAATCCCCAAGAAAAGTTTCAGTATTGACGCTTAAACATGTCAGATCACGTTTGAATTATGTTAAAACATATGGGGACCAACCCCAAAATGTTGGAACAAGTTAATCTGGGCAGACGACACGAAAATCAACATCTTTTGAATAAACACAGCTACATATGTATGGCGTAAAAATGGCAGCGCCTATAACAAAAAGAATACCATTCCTACGGTTAAGTTTGGCGGTGGTTAGATTATATTATGGGTTTTTTCGTTCAAAAATACTGGCGAACTAGAAATCATTAATGGTAGAATGAATGGATATATGTACAGGGAGATCCTTGAGAAAACCTTCCAGAAATCTTCTGATTTGTTAGGACATAATAGCAATTTCGTGTTTCAGCAAACACTTATCCGAAACATACTGCAAAACTAACCAAAGTATTGCTTAGCAATAACGGAATTGTCGTTCTTATTATGCCCAGCCAGTCTCCAGACCCCAAACCAATTGAATATTTGTGGAAAAATTAGAGATAAATGTTCACAAGAGGAATCCACAAAATATTCAACAACGAGAACATTTCTGCAAAGAGGAATGGCGCAAAATACCTGCATATCTTTGAAAAAACATGTGTGCAACTATAGAATGCGATTGACAACAGCTGTTGTACGCAATAAAGGTTATGCAACCAAATATTAAATCAATGTATCCAATACGTTTGCATTAGTTGATTTAAATTTTCTTTAAACGGAACTGTCTAAACTTTAATTTTGTAATTCCTACCCCCAATTATTAGTTAGAACAGAAATAGGGATATAGTGACCAAATTTTAGGTAAAATGTTGGACCCCAATTAAATTTATGAAGAAAAACGTAATGTACCCACTCCTTCTTTGTGTAAACGTATACATATAAACTAATATGTACATACATACATACATACATATATATATATATATATATATATATATATATATATATATATATAACATAAAAAAAAAATTAAACCTAGGTTTAGAATAGGTCAGTACACTAGATAACTACGCTGCCCGCTCGTAAGTGCTTGCTCATTGGCTATTTAGAAATGGTGCGGTGAATACTTGAACGCTGATTGGCTTACTACAATCTGAATAGAATGAGTGTATATAAAAACGCGAGAGATCAACAATTCCTCGCATAAGCCTAATGATCCTAGCGTGGTTGAATAGCTTAAGTGCCATACATATTTTATAACTTACTATATATATATATATATATATATATATATATATATATATATGTGTGTGTGTGTGTGTGTGTGTGTATACATATATATATATATATATATATATATATATATATATATATATATATATATTCATATAATAGCTATTACAGCTGATCTGAATCATATTTTGAAATAATATTAGTAATGAGCTGCAAGAAATATACACATCTGTACTCAAACTGAGAAACTTAGTAATGTTGTGAAAATAAACATTGCAAAATTTACCTTTATATTTTACCATTACGTCATCTTGGATTTTAATCAAACAAAGTTATCCCCCACTTCGAACTAACCATTTAATTAATTTATGACTCTGCTGACAAAAGATTCTATTTAATAATTACTATATTTATTAATTCTCAGTTATGTATACCTACTTACGAGTATATCATCAAAATATACATTATAAACTACAAATCATTTTATACGAAACTAAAACTAATTTACAAAGGAAAGAAACTCACTATACGTACTGATATTCTAAATCTATGAATCTACTACCTGAATTTTCTATTTAATAATTAGTACATTTATTATGTCACAGTTATGTATACATACATATGGTCACATTATCAACAAAACTATACCAACAAAATTGAACTGAGCTACACAAAAAGGAAACCCAACTATTCGTACTATCATATGAATTTATGGTATTTTCATAACAAAATATTCTATTTAATAATTAGTAAATTCCATACTTCTAATTATGTATACATAATTTTCAAAATAATGCCAACCATATTAAAAACTATCTCAACTGTTTATATATACGAAACTAATTTAAGCTGCGGAAAGACCGATTTTTTTTTATAATAGCCAAATTACCTGACCTACCCTCAGTTCGAAATGAAAACTAAACATAATCCAAACTTATTTCAATCATACACGCCAATGCATGTACTAATAAATCTTTACTGTCATACATTTCAAAAATTATCCTTACGTTGTATTAAGTTTAGAATAATTTGAAAATTCTTTTAAATCGTAACATCTTCACCTTTCAATTAACTTAATAAAATGCAGCCTGAATTACTTCCCTTAGACCAAGACATTTTGAGATTATATTTATTTATCTTTATCTATTTTTCTACAACGTCTAGACATCCATATCAGATAATAATTAATTTTTTCAATTTGATATAGTTATCATGTCTTTAATTCATTATGATGTATTAGAAGTTAACGACTTTTTTGAAAAAATATTTACTAATTTTTCCGATACAAAATGTTAGTATTATAGATTATTACAATCATGAGTTATTAAGTACTAACGTAATATCCACCAATGTTAAATTGTATAATAATTAGTTATTTTCCTTTACTCAAATTTGTTATTTATTTAACTATTCAATCATACTATTATCAATATCATCACCATCGATTATTTTAATATAAAATAGTGATTTAATTTTCACATTTCAAAAATTTAACTCCATTTCATATAAAGAACCTTTATTTTGAATAAACCTTTTGCGAAACTAATTCTTAATTTAACTGTGATTTTTTATAAAAGTGTATGCCTCCTAATACACTAATAATTATGATTCAGATTTTCTACATCTGATGACATGTTATTGTAATTATAATGAAATACATGTATATCCAAGTTAAAACTAGTATTAAATTTAATTCAAGTTAATAAGATTTATAAATATTGTTTATACCTAATAATTATAGACTATATCCATCCCTAGTTTTCCTTATTCTTAAATCCCCTCTTCTATCAACTAGGTTTAGACCTAATAATTATAGACTATATCCAACCCTGGTTATCCTTATTCTTAAATTCCCTCTGCTATGAACTTTAATTACATAATATTTATCATTTTTATTTATTTATTTTTATTAAATTAAATTAATATTTCCGAAATTATGGTATAGACGTTAATTTAATGTGCATATATTAAAGAATATATAGTTTGTATTAATCGATTTTACATAGATATGAGTTATTATAACTATAATGTTGGTTTTAACTCACATTCTAACAAGAAGAAAATTATATATTTAGAACCATTTATTAATCAATTATTAATCACTTATTGCATCGAATACATTTTACATAAATATTTGGCACCTAGCTCCTTTGACACCCTTTTAATATTATGATTATTACCATTAATTTATTTGATTATTCTATTTTATATTATTTGTTATTTTTTGATAGTTTATTTATTCATTATTTTATTTATTTATTTTTCTACTAATTCATGCATTACCTTACATAACCTACTTAACTTTATTATCAATAAACATTACAATTCATCTAATTAATAATAGCATGATCAATTTCAATTCCCTGATTTGATATTTGATTCTTCCTCCACTTCCAATTGAATAATATTGATTTGCTCAATGTGTTATGCTTTTTATTCGTTTATTAAATTATTAATTTCATTTTGTTTTATTTATTTGCTATTTATTCCTTTTATTTAATTATTTATTTGTGCTATTATGTTTTATTTTTTATTTATTTTCCAATCACTCCACAAAAAATAGTATATAGTGTCTAATATATTAACATACTAGTCTTCCTTATTTTTACATATTAAATATCAATTTAAATATATATTGCCATTCTATAGGCTAATATTATCCGAGCGCATTAGACCTATATAACGAGTATATAAACTATTACTTATTTATTAATTTTCATTAGTTAATTATATTTATATGAAATATTTATCTTCATATGGAAAATGATTCAAACATATGCTATTAAGGTGGTTACATACATGTATATATACACACACACACACACACACATATATATATATATATATATATATATATAAAATATCTATGGCGATTAACCTACATTGAGTAGTCCGCGTTTAATCCACTCTAGGACTCTTCAGGCTTATGCGCGAATTGTGTGGCTGTCTGTAGTTATTATGTACGCACCTTCTATTGAGCTTTTAGTTAGTCAATGGGATTTCTAGTCTCAACCGCGCACTTCCTATCAGTCAATGAACATGCAGTTACCGGACAAAGACCTTTTGGACCTCTGGCTGACCTTTCCTTTTGTGTGTGTTTTTTTTAGCCTGGACATATATTTTCTTGCCCTGTTTTTAATCTAAGTTAGTTTTTTTATGTTAGTTTATATATATATATGTATATATATACATATATATGTATATATAACTTACTATATATATTATATATAGTTTATATATATGCACATATATATGCATATATATGTATATATATATATATCTTACTATGTATATTATATATAAGATATATATAATATACATATAATATATATATGTATATATATATATCTCACTATGTATATTATATATGAGATATATATATAATATACGTATAATATATATATGTATATATATCTATCTTACTATGTATATTATATATAAGATATATATATAATATACATATAATATATATATATGTATATATATATATCTTACTATGTATATTATATATAAGAAATATATATAATATACATATAATATATATATGTATATATATATATCTTACTATGTATATTATATATAAGAAATATATATAATATACATATAATATATATATGTATATATATATATCTTACTATGTATATTATATATAAGAAATATATATAATATACATATAATATATATATGTATATATATATATCTTACTATGTATATTATATATAAGAAATATATATAATATACATATAATATATATATATGTATATATATATATCTTACTATGTATATTATATATAAGAAATATATATAATATACATATAATATATATATGTATATATATATATCTTACTATGTATATTATATATAAGAAATATATATAATATACATATAATATATATATGTATATATATATATATCTTACTATGTATATTATATATAAGAAATATATATAATATACATATAATATATATATATGTATATATATATATATATATCTTACTATGTATATTATATATAAAATATATATATATATAATATACATATAATATATATATATATATCTTACTATGTATATTATATATAAGATATATATATATATATATAATATACATATAATATATATATGTATATATATATCTTACTATGTATATTATATATAAGATATATATATATAATATACATATAATATATATATATGTATATATATATATATATATATATTTATTATATGAAAATATGCGTACGTTTGTTTATGCGATTTTGATACAGCGACATTTGCTGGGTGAATGCTAGGTGGTTGATATAGTTTCATATATTTTCCCATTTAAAGTTAAATACGCATAGCGAAACTAACTTTTTTGGAGTCGATGTAAGTTTGTATACGCGGAAAATAGAACGAGGCATGTAAAGTTAAATTTGAGCAAACTCATGAAGGTCGAATCAAAAGATACCTTATCCGAAATCACGTTAACATCTATTAAATACCTCTGAAACATACCCGTATTCGTATGTCTGCTAAAAACAGCGTATCGTACATACACCAACTCGGCATCGTTAGAACTAGCGATCCCTTTGAAAAAAACAAATAATTGGAAGTAATCGTCGATTTTCTCATGTATATTTCTTTAGAAGGAATCACACAAAAAATTGCTTTCGACGCGCTTTCCAAACTACCCAGGTCTGAATCATAGCTCTTTCTTCACGTGTACTATCCGGCGGTATTTCTAGATAACGCTGCTAAGTTAAACAAAGAAAACGGCTTGATCGTTGATGGGAAATCTCTGAAAAAGAAAAACAATTTCGGGAACCTTAAAGAATGTGAATATGATTGTTTTGAGTATGTAGCCATGTATTATCTAAATATAACTTAAATTTCACAGCCGATCTTGGACCGTATTTAAAAATCAGATACGGGAACTGTTCGTCTCTAACATAAACTCACCAAATAAATATCCTTAGGTGTATCGAATCAAAAATAATCTGAGGATGGCGATGTAAACGGGGATGATTAAATTGGAAACATCGACTAGCAAGACTACAAACTAGTACATTTTTAAAGGGCCACAGAGCCGAGAAACTGAGTAGTTGAGATTGTGTAGCTCACAACTCCTTGTTGGGAACCTGTTTACCGTCTCCACCGCCTATCTCCTGTAAACCACCTGTTCAATGGCCGGCGGACGAGAAAGGAGGAAAATGGTAATTGAAAAAGACAGGTGCAGTTTTAATTATTATTTAGGGATTTCCAGTAAAATAACATATATTTTAATTTTATATTTTTTCCTGTTGATAATTGTATATAATTACAATTTTACATTGTATTTAGAATTGTTAATACTAAATTCTTACAACGAAAACTTGCGTCATTGTTTGACAACTTTTGAATAACTACTGACGCATGTCACCATATGGAATTGTCGATTTAGTAATTTATGAGTGCATCATAAACGTGAAATACATAATCATCTTTAGACGCATAACTTACTATAAATACAGGCATTTGCATACTTTAACAAAAGGCTTTTCAACGAAGCTTTCAGGTAAACGTTTAATTAAGCATTGATTAGAGAGTTTCATCTTTTAAACGATAAAACAGTTTCGGATAATTTGGGAGATGGTAGCTAATTTTCCCGCTATGAAGAATATATATTTATACATAAGCCTGTTGACATTGATATTTAGACACATTAAACAGATTAAGCTGTTATTATCTTAAGGGTAATTTAATGTACGTTTACAGTCGTTTACTAATTTATTGCTGGTGGAAAATAGTGGTTTTAAGTAGAGAACTTTAAACTCAAATAAATTACCGGATAATATGTTTTTTTTTATTTTTCATGTATCTGCTTGATTTCAGGAATACGTTCTTGGAAATTTTAATTTAAATTAATACGCTTGATTCAGCGACTCGGCCATATATAGGGTAATCTAGGGGTCGTATTATCATAATGTGTACGGAATGAAATACGCTGAATTTCTTTGATAATAAGTATAATGGTGACTTTCAACGGGGTTTAATACTATGAAAACGGTGCCCAATTGACAGGTTCATTTTCTGCAGTTT
The DNA here is from genome assembly GCF_053919585.1 of Euprymna scolopes. Taxonomy (NCBI): domain Eukaryota; kingdom Metazoa; phylum Mollusca; class Cephalopoda; order Sepiida; family Sepiolidae; genus Euprymna; species Euprymna scolopes. The sequence goes on from NC_136485.1 coordinate 149,802,845, forward strand.
ATTTTTCATTTTATCTGCCGTTGTAAATTCATCGTAGAATCTTGAATTTGCCAACATTCTATGATTCATTCTCGAATAAAGTACAACTCAATGTAACACATATTTTACAAATTTGAAATGAAACCAACAAATAAAAAAAAAACTTACTAATAGTTAATAAACACGTTGCCACCTCAAAAAAACTGTATACGAAAATAAGTCTATCGCATATTCATTAAATATTTTGAATTGTTATACTGCTAGCATGCTTAATTTTTTACTTATATTTCTCCATAGTATATGTTTACCCTTCTATATTACCCATGTATGTCTGAGTTGGTGGATAATATGTATGTAGTAAAATTCGATGTTGATGTGCATTTTGAAGATAAGGAAGCGCAACAGATAATCTAGTCGAAAAATCAACAGTACCTGCATGGATAACAATTTAAAAGTGTGAAAAACAAATGAGAAACAATCGATGTTTACATCATTTATTAAATTAAGGCCTTTTCATCGCTGAAGGTTTTCGAATAAAAATTAACAGTCTACATTGAGCAAAAATGTATATAGTCTCTTAGTCCTCCATTCTTTTCATCTAGTAAACACTTCCATTTCTCTCTTACTGATATAACTGTGTTTTCTCACACCGATAATTATCGATCAAACGTATTCTTAAAAACAAAATAAACTTCACAGACAAATCTGACAGTTATCGACCAGCAATTGACGAAGACAAACGTGTATTGTTCTTAAATTTCGTTCGAAAGTTATCTGACACAAACATTGTGATGATATCAGTTTCAAGCAACGAAAATATGTGTCAATTATTCAATTTCTTTTAGTGTATCCCGATATTTTTGCATTCTTATTTATCGATAAATAGATTGTTTTTGATGAAGATGTCCGTTAGCCTTAGTGGATAATATATATAAATTAGTATATATATATATATATATATATATATATATATATATATATATATATATATATATATATACTAATTTATATATATTATATATATATATATATATAATATATATAAATTAGTATATATATATATATATATATATATATATATATATACTAATTTATATATATTATATATATATATATATAATATATATAAATTAGTATATATATATATATATATATATATATATATATATATATATATACTAATTTATATATATTATATATATATATATATATATATATATATATATATATATATATATATATATATATATATATATATATACTAATTTATATATATTATCCACTAAGGCTAACGGACATGTCGGACAGTCCGTAACGTTTTGTTCTTAGGCGTTTTGGTTAAATTCATAGGTCTGTTGTAAAATGCCGTTCCTAGATTTTTAAGATTTTCTTAGCCTTTTGACCAAGATCAAAGTGTAGTATCTGTTCCGGCAGATGCTGCACTTAAGATAATTTGTACCAGTCAATGGAGGGGAAACCCTCTATACTGGGACAATTATTATTTTTGGTAACCAGAGTGACACCTTTTTGCCTACTTTTAGGGGAGCTGGTTTTTACCTCACATTAAAAACGGCCTTGTGCCTAATTTGCTCAGTGGGGGAGCAAATAAACACCATCTGTTCCGGCAGATGCTGCACTTAAGATAATTTGTACCAGTCAATGGAGGGGAAACCCTCTATACTGGGACAATTATTATTTTTGGTAACCAGAGTGCCCCCTTTTTGCCTACTTTTAGGGGAGCTGGTTTTTGCCTCACATTAAAAACGGCCTTGTGCCTAATTTGCTCAGAGGGGGAGCAAATAAATACCATCTGTTCCGGCAGATGCTGCACTTAAGATAATTTGTACCAGTCAATGGAGGGGAAACCCTCTATACAGGGACAATTATTATTTTTGGTAACCAGAGTGGCCCCTTTTTGCCTACTTTTAGGGGAGCTGGTTTTTACCTCACATTAAAAACGGCCTTGTGCCTAATTTGCTCAGTGGGGGAGCAAATAAATACCATCTGTTCCGGCAGATGCTGCACTTAAGATAATTTGTACCAGTCAATGGAGGGGAAACCCTCTATACTGGGACAATTATTATTTTTGGTAACCAGAGTGCCCCCTTTTTGCCTACTTTTAGGGGAGCTAGTTTTTACCTCATATTAAAAACGGCCTTGTGCCTAATTTGCTCAGTGGGGGAGCAAATAAATACCATCTGTTCCGGTAGATACTGCAAGCAAAGACCAGATGTGGGGTCAACCCCACATGCCTGACCATTAACCAGCTCCCATTTCCCACCTCTCAGGAGTTGGCCCCCTTTTTCCCTTCCCCCTCCCTTCACTCCTCACATTAAAAATTGGCCTTGTGCCTAATTTGCTCGGTGGGGGAGCAAATAAATACCATCTGTTCCGGTAGATACTGCAAGCAAATACCATATTTGGGGGCAACACAACATATAAGACCTTTGTCAATGTAGGGGCAACTCTTCATACCAATTGTAACTATCCAGCTCCCCTACCTCCCGGGGAGTTGGTCCCCATTTCCCCTTCCCTCGTTACATTAAAATCGGCCTTGTGCCTAATTTGTAAGGAGGGAAAGGAAATAAATACCCTTATTTTTGTCTTTTGTCCAAGATCAAAGTGTAGTATCTGTTTCGGCAGATACTGCAAGCAAGACCATATGTGGGGGCAACCCAATATATAAGACCTTGGCCAATATAGGGGTAATCCTTCATACCAGTTATCACTATCCAGCTCCCCTAATCCCCAGGGAGTTGATCCCATTTTCTCCTTCAATCCTCACATTAAAACTCGGCCTTCTGTCTGATTTGCTTAGTCGGGGATCAAATGAATACCCTTTTCTTTGCCTTTTGGCCAAGACCAAGGTGCAAATATATTCCAACACCACATACAAGACGTTCGTCAATTTAGTGCAACCCTTCATACCAATTGTAACAACCCCGCTCCTCTACTCCCCGCGAAGCTGGTCCCTATTTCCCCTTCCCTCCTTACATTAAAAATCGGTCTTGTGCCTAGTTTGCTCGATGGGGGCGCAAATAAATACCAACACCGCATATAAGGCCTTGGTCAATGTAGGGGCAATTCGTCATACCAAATGCCACTATCCAGCTCCCTTCATCCCCGGGGTGTTAGTCCGCATTTCCCCTGCACTCGTCATATTAAAAATGTGCGTTGTGCCTAATTTGCTCGGAGGGGGAGCAAATAAATCCCCTTTTCTTGGCCTTTTCGCCAAGATCAAAATATAATAGCTGTCTTACAATATGCTGTACTTACGTTTGTAACTGTGATGGTGGATCACTTTTCTGTATTAATTTAATGTAAAATGATCACCCACTTTACAACCAGTCAGTTTAAAATCCAGTCAAGTCATTCTCTAAATCATTCAAGTTGTCTTTGAAGGATTTCAGTTATTTTTTAAGCATTCAATAATTCTTAAGGCAATTCAATTCATCCTTAAGTTCATTAAAGTCATTCTTAGTCATTTACTTTTTTTATTTATTTAAATCATTTCATCCCATTTTTCGGGGATTGTAGTCTATCTTTAAGAATTCCCTGTCAATCCTACAGTCACGCATTCATGAATTACACGAGAGCACGCGATTAATGGCTATCGGCCTTGTTTATTTTACATATAGGCAACACCGCCCTCACCGCTTTTGATGTAACACTTATTTTCTTTTCATGACATGGTAATGTCGGGTGCCCATGCTATCTTTTAACTAAATCTCTAAATATTTATGTGTACATGTGTTCGTGTGTCCGTTAAAAAAACGTTTCCTATAGCACTGCACAGGCACAACGTGGTATTATTTAAAAAGCGATCTCTCGAACAAAAATATCCACAAAGTAAACGAAATCGTCGATAACTGTTATGAAATAGGTAGAACTCAATATGTTATAATCTACCTTTGTAGATATTTATCAATCCATCGATCTTCCTAGCTATCCATCTCCATCAATCTAATTGGAGAGGTAGACAAGAGATAGACATGATGATTTTTTTCATAAAACCTAGCAAAATATAAGAAAGCTGGATCGTACACAACGTTACCGGAAGATCTTATCAGGTGATCGGAACTACGTGTGAGTCACGTGGATCAGGTTAGCTGGGGATGACGGGGAGATGCAATTGGGGCACAGTGAACATCGGTTGGGTTAATTATTGTCGCCTCCTCCTTGGAAGGGAGGTAATGTGTCTCTCAATTGAAACTGCGAAAGACAAATGAAAAGAACTAATTTTTTCATGATCATCTGCGTCAACATAAGGAAGAAAGTGAATAAAAACTAAACCAATTATAGTCTTTGAGTAAATGCGCTTCGTCCAACAGGTTTTAGCCCCTACAAGAAAATGAATTCAAGATGGACCAGTGAATATAAGTTATGTCGGATATATATGACACCCCTACACCCACACGAATATGAATTTAGACGGTCACGGAACATAATACGTGTACATATACATCACACGAAATAAATAGACAAGCACTGCGCAGGAAGTACAGAATCACAAAAGACATTTGAAACAACAAACACGAAACGTATACACCCGTTTACATGGATGCCGTTCATGTTAGCATAAGATAACATTATTTTGTGTAAAGGAGTCGTGGAATTTGAAGGGGGTAAAACAAAGGAAACCCGTCCTTGATTTATATCTAAAAGCCTCGTTGATTTATATCTAAAAGCCCCGTTGATTTATATATAAACACGTGTTGTTTTTATTACAAAATTTGAACTTCGGTTTCGATTCTATCTTGTTGCGCCGTTGCAAAACGCGGAACGCCAATCGATTGCCTATTTTTTTGTTTTGCTTCCGCCGCTGTCAAACTTATTTTGCCGACCGGGTAACGCCACGCAGCTCCCTTAACTCCAGTTTTAACTCCCCTCATCTCTCATAATTTTCTTATCTTAAACGACCAGGGAAATCCGATCTTATCCGCTGTCAGAATCAATTTTACGAACGGGCAACGTTCTGTTGATAGAAAATGGAGACATGTAGGTTTGACCGCTAAAAAACTTGTCATTCGCAATGCACATACACGATTTCAGTATCAGTACCAAAAATTAGCGTTCCTCTTCCGTATAGAAATCTGATTTTGTTTAAAGTGTATCAAATAAACACCATGTTTTCAACGCGGTCTTATAACTGCGCATGCCCAAACCGTCTTTACGCTCTATCATTTTTAATAGTTAAAACGGCGACGTTATACCATATGTGTTCTTATAGATAACACCTTCACTCACTAGCTTTAATCATACAATACGCGCCTAACACGCTGTATTTGCATTTCTCTGGTTTGTTTTTAACATTTTTGCTTTCTGTTTCTCTTTTGGTGGACGGTACCTTAGTATTTTTTTCAGAACCGGGCAACGCAATTCCTCGCTTCGATAGTCATTTTTTTTTTACGAGGATGGCCTACCAATTGCCGTAATTTTGTTTTGTTTTGATTTTGAGCCTTCTCTCTACCCGTTATTATTTAATCAAAATTGAAAGTATTATTATCAAATAAATCGCATATTTAATATCACTACATTATCTTCATTATTATTATTATTATTATTATTATTATTATTATTATTATTGTTATTATTATTATTTACGCAATAGGAGTAGTCACAGAGGCCATAAAAGTTTGAGAACAACTGTTGGTGTTCTCTTTAGTCTAAGTGACACACAAGTCTGCCCAGATTTTTGATACTATCCATCTCTTTTGATAATCGAGGAAAAATGGGTTATCGCAACAATCGCTTGCCATTATTTCCTTGTTGGCTGCGTCTATTCGTCTTCCCAAGGATTGGGTGGCAATAAACCTCCCAAACTCCCAGTCTATTGTTTTCTTGTATCCTTGATTGTGTTTTATTTTTTTATGGTGTCTTGTCGATCATTGCTTCTATGTAATTGATTCTAATTGAGTTATCGCAGTAGCTGTTAGAGATTTTTGTTCACTTTTTAAGGTGCCCCTTTTGCTGCCATTTTCAATTATTTTTAATTGTTTTCGTTAGTCTCTCTGCTTTTCATCCTTATGAATCGTCCATGTAGGCGTTTTTCCTTCAATTTTTTTCTTTTTTCGTCTTAATCTTTGTGTCCTTTTCTATCTTGTGTGTTTCCTTCGTGACTTTTTACTGAATGAGTATACTTTTGTTACAATTACTACTATTTTGTCTCTTCTATTATTAATATTATTATTATTATTATTATTATTATTATTATCAATATCATTATTTTTATTTTATTATTATTTTATCATCATCATCATTATTATCATTATTATTATCAATATCATTATTTTTATTTTATTATTATTTTATCATCATCATCATTATTATTATTATTACTATTATTATTATTGGTTCACATGGAGCTTTCACACAAAAAAATAAACGATTGGTTTGGAGACGTGTGGTGTTCTCTGGAAGCTGAGTGACAACAAGTCTCCCCAGACGTCCTGCTCTCTCCACTTCCTTCGATAGCATTTGCATCATCGCAACAGCCTCACCCCATTAACTTCTCGCTGGTAGTGGGCATTGGAATGTGAGTGGCACTAAGCCTCCTCACGATTCCAGTCCTCTTCGCGCTTGTCCAGCGGAGGTCTGATCAGTGCTCTCCGCGATCTTTCCATCCTCCTTGACCTTTCTCGGCTCTTATTATTATTATTAGTATTATTATTATTGTGCAAACGTTACTACATAAAACATCATTAACAATTTTAATTTCCATCACAGTTGGATTATTTGGGTCTATCTAGTAAAACATAATACTGAGAGATGATTAACGAATATAAATTTTATTGGTAGAACTAACAACCTTGGTTGCCTGTTCAGAATATCTGAAAAATTTCTATTATGTATGCAGATATAAAAATAACGTTTACAAAGTCAGTGTCTTACATTATTCCCGTAGTTTATTATGAAACATATTTTTTCTGTTATTTATTTAAAATAAATTTGGACTGAACTTACTCGTCGTTTTCAATTTCATAGTGAGTGCGTTTCTTGTACCTATATTTATATAACATTCATTAAAATCGGTGTTATTTCCATATTCTCAACGCAGAATTACTGTAGATTTTACTCTCATTTATACACGAATGTTTTTATATATAGTGTAGCAGATTTATAATTTAAATCATTACTTGAACTCATATAAAATTAATGAATTTACTATTTTTATTAAACTCTTACTAATTTGAACGATTTATATAACATTTCTTCATGTGTGTCGAATATCATGAATGATTGTACGTTCAGTCGTAAAATATTTTGCTATTTTCGTTCTCTTATGAGTTATATTCTATTCCACAATGTTGATATCATTTGCATCCCTGTCCTAATTATATTTTGATTGATATTTTTTTTTACTTTCATATAATATCCAGTGCGTTGTTGTAATGACTTTCCCTTTTTATAAGTTATAATATTATACTATACCGAAATCTACTACAGTGGATACCTTCGGACCCTTTTAAGAAAAAAAATTATGACTTAATGATAAGAGCATACTTATAATTTAGTTTCCTGCCTGGAAATTCTACGGAATGTTTTCTATTTTTATGAAAATCTGATCCAACCTTGGGTGAGGACTTATCATTCCAGCAATAAAGAGAACGAAAGAAAAATATCCGTTTAATAATTTTAATTTACAGCAAACTTTTTTTATCTGTGGTAATTATACAATGAATAAACTGCTGTAATCGATTCCGAACAGCCGCTAGTCATCAGTAACTTGTTATTAACACCAGATACACGCATTTCCTTCTGAAAACTATATTTTCTAGCCATTCGATACTTAGCGAGAATGATCATTATATTTTACGTCTTTATCCAGAGATTATATTAGTTTAAAATCGGGATCAATTCTTCTATTTATTGATCAATACATTAAGTAATAGGAAATTTTTATATCGCATACGATAAGGTGCGAGTGTACAACACTCGTGCATCCTTCGACGACCTAGCTAGTCGTTAATGTTGTCTGAATTGCTTTGCTACATCTTATTGTGGAATATATGAAAACCTCCTCTTTTGATAAAAATGTTTCTAAGCAAAGTGAAAAAATATGTCGGTCACTGTTTTTCTTTTACTTTGTGAAGGGATTAGCCTTCAACATTGTATCGCCAGAAAATTCCCAACGTATTTATACTGTCAGCCTTCATGCCTAATCATAGGGTATACGTTATAAGTATTCTTTTTATTAAAGATTTATTGTGGGTGTTTGTTTTTGCTTTATTAAAATATATAATCTTAATAATATGTACTGATGTGTATATGCCTGCCATATATCTTTACATATCCTTTAATTCTTCTCCAGATAATAAAACATAGCCGGAGCAATTCGACAGTTGATCATACTGTGAACAGCCGTACCAATGTAGCGAGTATTACATTATTTTGTTATATATGCATACGTACGTATTTTATATGTATTATCAACAGAAACCAGTATTCATACTTTGCACACATTTAGTAAAATCTAAAGATAATTGTGTCATAACATGGCTATCTAAGGTTGTCATATTTTTTCTCATAAACGTTATTATTCACGGCGTTTACACTGTTCGTGCTCACTTCAAACCGGCGTCATACACAAAACATTCTCATATCAAAAAGTAGCACAATAAAAAGATGTGGACAGCTTTAAATATGGAAATGTTTAATAGATGTTTCTCACTTTGATCAAAGTGCCAGAAAGCACGCTGGCGTAATTGTTATTACAAAGACGTGTTTCCATTTAAGCGTCACGCTAAGAAATATATTAAAAGTAATTTTCAAAGCGAAGAAATGTGGAATCATTTTTTGTTGCTTGTTATCTCGCCAAAAATCGATATAATTTAATCGACTTTCTTATTTTTTTTTAATTCCCTGATTCACTTTAAGTCACTACACAATGGATATTTCATTTTGTCCTTTCTCTTATTCTTTATACTGAATGAAATTTCTGAATTGAACATGGTTTATGCATTGCACAACTGATATTTCTGAAAGTTAAAGATCTCAAGGCATGATTTATTAAATATTCTGAAAAGGAAAACGTGCAATCCGTTCTATTACATTTCACATGTTATTGACTGTAAATATTTCAATCGATTATTCACGCTTAATTTTTAAACACGCGGAAAGTATATATTAAGAAGTAGTTGGTTATATAAAAAAAACAGTCTGATAACCCCTAGCAATATTGTAACAGACACGTGTTTGCAAAAAAACATGCATAATAACATCACAGGTAAAATAATATAAAAATGAGAAAAATATCACGGAGGATGCGTGGATTATGTTCGAGAGCACGTTAGATTTATGATATGCGTATTGTTCTGTTATTGTAATTGTTTCATAAAAATATTACATATAGCACAATAATATTATAGCATAATACTTCTTTATAGTGGTTTTGATCATACTGGTCATACGGAGAAAAGACTAGTGCAACTCTTACCGGTGTCTTGTTTTTTCAGATTAATAAAGTAATCTATTCAGATATTTAAAAGGAAAGTATAGTCATAATTAGGGATGTGACAACAGAATATTATTTTCATTATTTTGACTCCCGAGTATATATCAGTTAATATCTTATGTTTTTGAATAGACTGACTTTGTTTACGGTTGATTAACTCTCTCTGGGTCGAATATATACTCGGGAGTCAAAATAATGAAAAGAACATGCGCTTGTAACAGCGCTAATCATAAGCATATGTTTTTATAATTTTGCATTAATCAGACTGTTTATAACAACATGAATCTGTACAACACTTTCGAAGAGAACAGCGAAGAAAAACTGCGTTACAGTTTCTACCATGATATATACCTGTTAGCGTAAATGAAAATATTAATGCCCTTGATACCTAGAATAAGCAGTACATTAACAACTGCTGCGCTTATTTGCTAGATGCTACGCAAAGTAACTAATCACCAAATATGTAGTTAAAACAGGTTTACTGGGCATTGTATTGCTATTTCGATAAATATCATAAAAATAACTAAAATTATAGTAAAGGACTACACCTAAATATTTTATGTTTTATGATAAGTGGTCAAACAATCTTACCATTAAGAGAAAAACAAACAAACTCTACCAGAAAACATTTTTTATATAGAGATAGCTAAAACAGGATCATTTGGGTCACTGTCTGGGGAGCTCAATAAAAAAAATATGATGATCGGAATGGAAATACATGATTTTGACATTAGTTTGGTAAATTACAAGGTAAGGTATAAGAAAGAAAAATAAATAGTAAAAACATTCGAGCTTCACTGAAATTGAAAACTACACTAACAAGCGAGATAAGCATTCTAAAAAGCGGAAAATAAATACACCAATTTCGCTGAATACATGCATAGATAGTTTTCATCGAGATAACTTTGTGTAAAGGTGTGTTGGATGAAAGAAATGTAAGTCGAAATTTATAGGATATATTTTAATGTGTATCTATCGTATATCGAATATTTGACATATAAAAGCTGTAGTGCATATTCGGTTTGATATTAGATTTGTAAAATCTAGGAGTAACTGCGTGGAACACTAGATAGAACTGTGTTTCTGTAAATAGAGAGTACAGTTGATCTAATAAATCACTCTCATTTAAAACATTGCCCAAGAGCTGTACTTGTAATTATAATTGGAAATTGTAAGCGCTTGAACAGAAATTGCATGTTAGACCGAGTAATTCGGACTGGAGGAATTAACAGTTTTACCTTGAAAATTTATAATTTTTATAATGCATTCTTACTTTTCAATGATTGTTGTATATTTTTTTTCTTAATCTTTATCATGAATACTATCAATGGAATGATAACCATGTTCTAACCTGGGAAACCTCTGCAAAAATTTAAAAGTGATCATATTAACATCGTTTCTAATTGTCCAAAATATAGCTTTATTATTTATATTCTCATTTATGTAAACACTACCAATAGAAACGGGATTATTTGAGAAACGTCATGCAGACTGATCCTCTAATAATTTTTCCCCAATAATAATATAATTATAACTGAAAACAAAATACGGGATTACCACCGAGTGTCGTCTGTGGCGGTGTTTCGTATCACGTTTTAATGGACAGAAAACATTCAGGACTAAATCACACGTCCGGTTTAAACCACACCAGCATTTTGTTTCATAAATAAATGTTTGTTTTGCATTTTATTTTATAAATATATAATATTCTTATTACCGACTATGACTTTTTGTTAGACATATATTTTTTCAACATATTAAAATTAAGTTATGGTAATATCCTAATAAAATATAAATAATGTGAATATATTGTGTAAGACGCTTTCAGAATACAAAGATAAAATATAGAATTACAGTTACAATGTTTTACTGACTTGGGAACTCCACTTCAATCGACGCAGAGCATGATGAATATAAACTTTAAAAACACCTATAGTTTTCGAGCAAATTCAAAATTTATAGAATTTCGTTAAGAAATAATGGACAAGAGGACATTTTAAGAGTAGTGTTTACAATATGGCTTTCATGCCAACATTTCATTAGTTGATTTAAATTCTGTGGCCGTTTGTATATTGTTAAAATTGGCAGACGACAACTTGAAGCTTTCGAGGATTTCTGACTGCTAGTGGTTCGATGGTAAATCCTGTTTGTTTTTTTGGTGGGTGGGGGATGTTGTGAAAATTATGTCACGAAATTTAAATATTCTTTTATATCACGATATGGAATGTCGAAGACAACTAAGTGTATTTATTATTTAACGTCCATGGCCAAATTGATCTGCTAATGTATGAACTTTTAATTTAAAATTTATATTAAGAAGAACGAAATCTACATGAATCGTATTTTTTAATGTCGTATACATATATTATAACGATGAGACAAACAGATAAATTATATTTAACTGTCATCTATAAATGAATTTTAAATAAATTTTACAATGAAAGATACTAGAGGCTTCCTCGGTGAGAATTTGAGTTTTAAAAGCCTGCAACTAACGCTGAAACTGGGGAGTTTCTTGGTTATGTACAGTTTGTAATAAAGAGTGGTGGTCGCTCAGCGTTGCGTGCGTTGAAAAGAAGCATCAAGTCAGCTAGATATGTATTCAAATTACACGAAGGGTATTTTCCCAAATTCTCAAGTGATAGAAGGAAACAATTTTACACCCTAATATAGAAGACGTAGCTGCTGGTAACTCTGCTTGTGCGACAAATCAGTGGTTGTGCCAAAATGGGCGAAAAAAGCTTCCACAGAAAAGTTTATCCCGAGACATGAATCCAGTGGTAAACGTTTGCCGAATATAAGATTAAATCCTCAAGAAAAAGAAGCCATCTCCTAAGCTTGAAATTGTATAATTATTGCACCAGACATGGCAATTATTTCCAGTACAATGATATTCGTTAAGTGATTAATGTCATGCTAAGAAAGGTCGGAGCATTACAACCAGCAAAAGGAAAAAAAAAAACCCAACTATTATTGTTTTTAATTTTGGAAGATTTAATTTTGATTTTTTTCTAATAAAGTGTGTGTCTCTTGAAATAATGCATTTGTGTGTCTATTCTATTCTGCCATATCCGTATATATATATATATATATATATATATATATATATATATATATATATATATATATATATATATATATACAAAGCTGCATGTGTGTGTGTGTATCTAGTTAGGAATAGGCTCCTATATGGTTTACTATTAAAAAAAAACGATTACATATAATGATAGATATATCGAGACAAACGAATGGGTATGTTTGATCTGGCAGAACGGTGTTTCATTAACATTGTGGGGTCTGAGTTCGCACCTGATCCACAAAATATGGAAATAAAAAAATGAAAACATAAAAAAACGTTTACAAGTCTGTTTTATATAGATGTACATAAGAATAATTTGATAAGTATGTTTTAACTTAAATAGGGATGGTATAATAAACTTGTGAGGTCTGTGTTCGCGACTGGCCTCCAGAGAATGGAAAGAGGCACAGACTTTAATAAAGACTTTTCATATCTATCTGCGTAAGTATACTTTGATAATTATTTTTCAGTTTGAAGAAATATGGTATAATAAAATTAAGGGGGGTTCGTTCGCAAGCGACCTCCATAGAATGGAAATATGTCACAAAGTTTAACAAGTTTTTTTTTTTAATATAGATCCACAGAATATTGTGATTAGTGTTTCAGTGTGAACAGGTATGGTATAATAAATTATGGGGTGTATGTATTTTATTTTTACTTTCATCATATTTTGCTTTGGTTTTGATACCCCCAAATTCAACCCAAATTTACTACCCTTCCTTTTCATAAACTATCATCTATAAATATAACAGCGAACATGTATGTGTGTATGAATGTATGTTCGCTTTTCTGTATATCTACAAAAGGTATTTTTTACAGAGAAGCGGTCGCCGAACAACGTTTTAAAACTATTTATATCACATGTAAATCGTAATATCTCAGAGTTGTCAACGGAGCTCGCCTGTCTATTTAATTTGCTCGATTCGGGAAGATAAATATTAAACAGTTTTCGATCGCCGCATGTGAATTAAGCCTTTAGATATAATTAAATCTGGCGGCATTTTACCGGTTCCCCCTATCCTCGCGTTCCGCACTAAATTAAATGCTACTCCACAGTCAACAGTTTACCTCATTAAGTCATTAAAACGTGCACCTGCCAAACCTAAGTAATTAAATAAATTTGAAGGTGTTTCCGTTGGTATATCGCGGTGGTGCAATGATTAATGTTTGCTCGTTTTTTATTTTTACACGTTAATTTACAACTTTGCCTCAAGGGTTCCGATTCGATCCTCATGCTTACCTACCAAAACATTTTTTTTTCATTTTAACCCACCCCCGCCCCGGAGTTTTGATTTACCCAAAACGACACCTCAAAAGACCCGGTAAACGCCGGGCACCCCTCGCTAGTCTCTATATATAAAAGCGAAAATGTATGTTCACTATTTGTGTATGTCCAAGAAAGGTTTTTTTTCAGAGAAGCGGTCGGTCGGGTCACGACTTTTTAAAACTTTTTATATCACATGTAAATCGTAATATCTCAGAGTTAACAACGGACATCGCCTGTCTATTTAATTTGCTCGACATCGAGAAGATAAATATTCAACAGTTTTCGCTCGCCGCATTTAGGTTAGGCCAGTTCCTATAATGGTTCTCCCTACCCCCAACTCTTGGAGAAAAGCATTCGCACACTAAATGAAATGCTATCCTGCAGTGACACTTGTCCTCATTAAGTAATTAAAACGTGCACCTGCCAAATCCAAGTAATTAAATAAATTCAAACGTGTTCCCGTTAGCACCTCCCGCTGGGGCAATGGGTAACGTCGCACGTTTTTGTTCACACTGTAATTTACAACTTTGCCTCAAGAGTTCGAGTTAGATCCTAATACTTACCTACCAAAATATTTTTTTTTGAAATTTTAAACCCCCCCTGTAGTTTCAACCCACACCACCAAAAACCCGGGCAACGCCGGGTACCCCTTGCTAGTACTTTCATAATTCAGAGTCAATTTTCTGTATATATATATATATATATATATATATATATATATATATATATATATATATATATATATATATATATATATATATATATCTCCACTTATGCACTACATATATGCATATACATACATATACATACATATAAAATATATATAAATACATATATATAGAGAGAGAGAGATAAATACATACATACATATGATGATGATTGCAGCGTCTTGTCAAGCGAGTACCAATCCCTCGAACACTTAAAGTCCAGGAGCCCAAAAATGACTTCCATCGCCACAGGACCATTTTTACAGACAAATGCTGGAGGAAGTATATATACACAGATGATGTTACAGAGTCTTATCTTTGTACGACAGCTAAGTCTCTCTCTCTCTCTCTCTCTCTCTCTTATAAATGTTGAGATCCAGCAACAAGCAAGACCAAGATAGCCAAAAACAAGTTTAACTGCAGACTAGCTGAATGCGGGTACTGGTCTTCCGCTTTATGTTTTTTCTTTAATCAGATATTTGCTACTGCTAGAACGGTTGCCTTCACCACGGCTTACCAGGAGCCCTCTCCACCCCAGCACACACATACATACACGCAAACACGCACGATGTTAGTTGGCCGTTGACCCCGAAAATTCGCCCCATGAAAGGTCTTGTTTTTAATCCTTCAGGGAGAGTAGCCGCACTCCTCACCAAACAAGTCCGGTGAGGGAACCAGTTAGTCGCCGGTGACCCGAATATGAGGCAGTTAATACTGGGTTACATGGTACCAGTAGCGCATGATATGACCTGCCACACACACACACTTTATTTATATATATATATATATATATATATATATATATATATATATATATATATATATATATATATATATATATATATATATAGTGTTATAATGTTTATAGTGTTTATATATATATATATATATATATATATATATATATATATATATATATATATATATATATATATATATATATACAAAGTATAAAGATGTACTAATTGCAGGGATATTAGGAACAAACGTTTTTTGCAGCAGTATTGTGATCAAATATATTTCATCAAATATATATTATATTCATTAGAAATTTATACACATGTTTCTGGTTGTTCTTTGAATTTCGTAGGTCGTCTGATGTTTGCCGGCAATGCGGTCATTATTATTTATTATTTGTATATTTTCAGTCGTAATGTTTCTCGGCGGACTAGACGTTACAGATCCATGTTCCGTCACTAGTTTCTTAGCAAATAAGGATCTGCCAATTCGAGGTGCGATGCATATATATATATATATATATATATATATATATATATATATATATATAAATTAGTAATAGTAAGACAGAATATATTTCATTGTATAAAAATATATTAAATATAAACATTAACGGGGATTTATTTAGATCGATTTAACGCATATATTAATTTAACAGATAACGTTGTTGCTTACGTGACAGATACTCGTCTAAGATGCAGCAGATTAACTTCCGATTCTCGGGTTAGGATGAGTTTAATTAAAGAGTGCAAATAGAGGGGTAACACAAATATTGCAGTGCGAGATGGTTATTATTAAACTCGTGTTGGCGTCGGCGTTTTTGTCTCAATTTGGAAATAATGTTTCACAATCTGAAAATTCTAATATTACATCCCTCGCTTAATTATCTTTCTCGTGCATGAGTTTTCAGATGTTGCATGATTGCATTTTCCGTGAGAGACAATAAATACATTACATAATTTGATGTTGTCGAGGCTTATATAGTCTGCCTTAGCTCATTTATAGTAGTTATGCGTAGAGTTGTTGCTACTTTTGCGGAGTATTCATCTGGCATTCAAGAACACCAGTTTTCGAATCCCTAGTACAAATGAATTCATCTTATGCGCTCAAATGAAGACAAAACAGGATCCTTGTGTTCTATGCTCTTTTGCTTTCATAGCTCGTCTTAGCTTCGACGTTGATAGGCCATTTAAATAATTATAGCATATCTCCTATAGGGAAAATATATACATACATACCCACACATAAACACACACATATATATATATATATATATATATATATATATATATATATATATATATATATAGGGTAACCAAAAAAATCTAAATGGAGGCCATCTAGAACATATGCTGTAGAAAGGAGGAAAAAAGGTAAAAGATTCTAGTGTTTCGATGTGATGTTTTGACTATAATAAAGTAGTTATGACCAAAGTTTCATTTCATTCGGACAAAGCAGTAAGAAACTGGGGCTAATTAGGGTTGAGGCCCGTTTTTTTTGGTCACCCTGTATAGTAAATACAGTACTTATTCATCGAAGTGTTTGTAGTAATCGTTAGCTTTTTGGTCATTTCTCTCATTTTTAGAAAAATATCCGAACGGAATTGGGTAATATCGTACTGGCATATTTACACAAAGTAAGCTTCTTCATACACGGACAGTCGCGGAGGAACGAAAAAAAAAAAAGACATTCGCATCGGTCTGGTTTTAGTTTAAATAAAAGCATTTTATTCTAGCTACATTTCAAAAAACACATTGAAATTGTTTTAAAAGTCGCTTAGTTAGCCGTATAGTAAACTCTGCCGTGTTAAACACTTATTTTTTTGTCAGAAGGAAAACAGGTTTATTTCGATGATCTCCCTGCCCAGTCATGCCTTTTTTAATCTCGTTTTAATTTCGCTTTTTATGACTGCAGTTCGTTGCATGACAACTGTCGTCCGAACATAGTCTGTTCAACTTAAAATTGCATCTTTTCTTAAATGTACATATTGCACTGACTCCTGCTTCTAAGTCTTCTGGTTGATAACCTTGTTTCGCTTTTTCTCCACTTTACTTTTCCTTCTATTCACCAACTGTTACATAACCTGTTGCAACGGCTTGACGATTTGTATACGTGGGGTGTTGCTACTGCATAGGAGTCAATTTCTCTAGTGCAGTATGTAAGTATTTACTTGGAGGATTTATTTGTGTGCAATTGTCTTCGTTTTACCCTATGAATTCTTATTTACGTAGGCATACATAAGTATACTATTTTGGTGTACCAATCTGTTTAGTCTTTAATACGAGTCCTAATCAATTAGATAGTCCAAGCTTTTCTGCGTTGAGAATCGCTGATTGAAAACATTTATACGTAAGTGAAACCCAAAACTTTCCCATTACCGGACAGATATTTGTGTTAAATGGATTTACATAATCACTAATTATAATTGGTGGTATACGTTATTCGCGCTTAGCCTAAGACAGTTTACTGTCTTTTCAATGGATTTCGCTTAAACGAGAAAAAAGCTATATGCCATAGGATTGTATATAAACTGTTTACATCACTGTTTTATTGTGTAATAGTTTTAACTGATTTCAATAATAAACAAATGCAAATTGTTATAATTAATTTAACTTAAAACAAGAAAGAACTTAAAGAAATAAGTTGGTAAAATCACTTGTAACTATGACGTTCATAATTCAGTATATTTCCAACATTACAACTTTTTAAACTTCAGACATTAAAAAGAATATGGTCCCTGAATAGTATTTGTTCATAGGAAATATTTGTCCAATATATCACAAGTCAATAGCTCTCAGAATTATGAGGTTTATCCCCAACTTTATATGCGGTAAGGAATTGGCTGATAACGCTCTTATAATAATTGCATGAACGCAATGAATTGCCAATCTTTCGGAAATAAGTAATCTACAATGTCATTTACGTCTAATCACAACGTCCATTAAGTTGAAAGCGAACACAATGCCGTTTAGTTTCCTTACGTTCCAAATCAGACGACGAATAAACAAATACTCATGTAGTTATAAGTGCAAGGAGAACATTTCGCTTAGAGGAAACTTCTGCTTTTATTTGCTAGTAAGTTTGACTGTCGCTGAAACATAAAAATGGAAGATTTTCGGTAATTATAGCGCTGAAGAACGTACTTACATCTATAAAATAACAGGTAAACCTATATAGATTATAGATAAATTATAGGCCCAGTTCAGTAACGTTTTCTCCAGTTTTGATAGATTAATACATCGTCAAATATCTGGAAGTTGTCATTTTTTTTTACTTCAGAATGTTTTCCTGATGGAAGAGTTTTACTAAAAAAATTTTTCTCTTTGACTGGAATTAAGATATTTTTACCCATGTAAATAAAACTGTTTTGAAAACACCAACTTAAAAAGGCTCTAAATAATCCATAAGCAGCTGGACGTAAATATACATGTATGGTCATGTTTTCTTTCCAGAGGCTACCCGTGGCCTTAAATAAAGGAAATCAGCAATGTAAACACCTATATCTCAGTATATTGCTCTCACTATAAAATTGACAAACAAATTACACGTTGTTATTTATATTTATACAAAAATATTATTTCCACATTTCCCACCAGACTTTATCTGTTTAATTGGAAAAATAATTATATTATACGGCATTTAATTTTACATCTAATAATGTGGCAGTTTTGTAATCATTAAAGAAAAACAACAAGAAAAGACACAAGTAAATGCTTAAATGACCTTCCAAACATAATGCTGGTATATGCAATTCGAATAATCAAAGCATCATGTGATAAATATATTATTGTATCTATATTTGCTAAATGTACATTTTATCATCTTTACATATAATAACATATTTTACTGAAGTGTATCTTTCTGTGCAGACTCCAAAAATTGAAAATAAAAATAGGGGTAGAACAAGAATTATTATTAAAAATAATAAAACTGAATTTCATTAAGTGATTGGCTTAAAGAACAAGGTAAAAGAAGTTTGAATAAAAATGGGCAATAGTAGATAAGGCTAAAAGACATAAATCATGCTAATCAAAAAGATGTAATGTGTGCTTACTTAAAGCATACACCATACCGAATTATAAAGAAAGACCTTAAACCAACAGATGCTCTACAATGCAATCTACATAGAAATACATTCTTATTATCACCCCCAATAGGTGATAAAAACACATTCATACAGAAAAATTATCAGAAAGTATGTAAGTTGAAATGTAAGTGTGTAGAGATAATTCTTGAATTTAAAAATGACATTCAAAAACGTCCAATCAATACATAAATTCGGTACATCTTCAAGTTAACAGATAGGGGATAAACCAAAAAAACGGAAATAGAAGTAATCCAATAATTTTTGATCTTAACAAGCTTAATATTATTATATCGATTAATAAATACTAAAGTTAAAATATTTTTAAAAAATCCACAAACTTATAGGAATGTATACATTTTGGGGAAAATAATGCCTGAATTCTCGATTATTAAACTGATACTCCTGAAGTTTTATATTGGAGTCCAATAATTTGGATTCCATTGGGCATTCCTCAATTTAAATTTATTATAATATATATAAATATATATATATATATAGATATATATATACAAGCGAGGGTACCCGGCGTTGCCCGAGTGTGTGTTTCCGGGACGGGGGGGGTTAAAAATGTTATGGTAGGTAAGTAGGAAGGATCAAACCCGGAGTCATGAGTAAAAGTAGGAAAATAAAGTGTGAAAAAAAAACAAAAAAAAACATCTGCAACGTTAACAGTTCGGCCACCAAGAAAAGTCCATTCCAGTTGTTTAGGAAAAAAAAAAAACGACTACGGTAGGTCAGCGCGAACGTGAAAATATAATGTGAATTGTCCAGCACGCTAACCACTACGCCACAGAAAGAACTACGAAGCCAAACCGTTGTTCTCTTCTCAACTGTTCCTTGTGAACGATCCCCAAACGGTGTTAAGTGGTGGCAGGGGGAGGAGGAATTTATTAGAGAAAAATATTTTACCACTTCCATTGATCTTAACCGATTTTGGCCGTGACTTCTCAGCAGAAAAATATAGAAATCTAAGATTATCGAGGAATTTGAGAAATAATAAGCCTATAACACACCTCAGATATTGTTCTGCCGTTTGTGCATATTATATTTGCATGAAATATCTTGATTTTTAATCATATTAAGGTCAAAATCCGACGAGAAAAATGAGTTCATTTTATATATATATATATATATATATATATATATATATATATATATACATATATGTGTGTGTGTGAGTGTGTGTGTTACACATATTATAACAAAAATCATAACCGTCGGTGCCAAAGCCGATACAAATCTGTTCTTATTTGATTCCAATTGGAAACAATGATAACGTGTTTTGTTATTTGTAATTTATTAATTTTAATTTAATAAAATTGGTTTAATAATGTTCTTGTTTCATTTAATTATTATTATTTATATTATAATGATTATAACGATCTATTGTTATTTTTATTATCATTATGATTATTCTTATTGTAATCCTCTTTATTAAACATGTTATTCTTTTTTCATATTTTATTTTAAAATGCTGTTCCATATTTACATGAGAGATATAATGGTTTGAAATGATATTTTATTTATTTCAATACACCGACCCTTTTTTTAAATATTATTTTTTTTAAGGGAGAGTACTCTTAATTTTTTAATATTTTTCCAGACACAACCAAATAATGCACCCCTTTTTTAAATCGAATACACAGAATTTACTTTTAAGTATTTTTGAATTAATACATCCAAAATTACGTCTAGAAAATGTTATGTAATATTTTATTAAAATATGCTTTTTTATTCCAACGATGGTACATTCATGGTAAAAATAGACATTTTACTCATGGTTTTCTCTATTTCAGATAAGTGCAATAAATAAACGTGTTACTCTGAAATTACACCTAATGTACTAATGTATGACAGAAAAAACAGGAAAAAAAAACATTAGTAATGCGTAGAAAGATTCGTTTTGTAATAGAGCCTCTATATGTTTCGATTGAATTTTATCACATTTCTTCGATTAAACATTTGGATTTGTTTCAAAAATAAGTTTCTAAAATCATTAATTTATTGTAGGAGCTGTTGATTTTGTATTTATTTTTATAAAACATTTGACATGGTACTCAAAACATACGAATGATATGCTATTTTTTTACTGTTTGCGTTTTAGAATGATGTATGTCTTATATATATGTATTTATATTGATTGCACACCACAGATATTTATACAAGCATATATAATCGTGCATACGCACCGTAATATCTACATAATATTTTACTCTTATACATTATATATATATATATATATGTATATATATGTATGTATATATATATATATATATATATATATATATATATATATATGGATATTTATTTCTTTATTTTTTTCTTTTTATTACATTTTAACCCTAAACAAGGCACATTGCCACTTTGGTGTAGGGGGCTACTATCAGGGGAAAAACTACTGGGGTATTGTGTAGGGATTTGGGCAGCAAGATGTTGGTTCACGTTGCACTTGAAATTCTGCATATCAGTAAAGTTGAGGAAGCCGTGACCGGGAATATAATTCCAAAGTTTAGCGGTTCTGGGGAAGAAACTACCGGAGTAGAAAGATAGTTTATATCTAGGGATCTCTACTGTGTAGGGGTGGGGATTTTCAGCTTGTCGGGTCTGTCGAGTGTGTTCACGTTGTGGGGCACAAGTGCTTGCAGTTCATCAGAGCACTCACCATTAAAATACTTGTAGAACAGGCAGAGGGATGCAACGTTTCGTCGATGGGACAGAGGCTCAAGCTTAGATGCCAGTTCAGGGCCTATCAGATTGGCGACTCTTTTTTTAACCCTTTCAAGAAGCGAGAGACTAGTAGCCGATGCACCAGCCACAATATGACATCAATACTCCATACATGGGCGAATGGTTGCCTTTGAGAGATACAGGATACTTTCGGGTGTTAGTAGTTTTCTAGCACGGTAGAAAGACCCCACCTTCTTTGCAGCGGCCCTGGCAATGCCGTCGATGTAATGTTCCAACTCATGTTTTCTGTGAACGTTTGGCCAAGGACCTTGAAAGACGTACTCCCAGATAAAGAGTCGTTGGCTATTGCTATAGGTGGTAGAGAAGGTATCTTGTAATTATTGAATGAAAACAGTTTAGTCTTGGCGGCATTGAACGTGACAATCCATCTTTGTCCCCATTCCACTACTGATTGAAGGTCATCCTCTAGTGTTTCTGCCATTACTTTAGATATATGTTCATTTGTTTTTCTGTCGTGCCTGCTATAGAGTGTGGTGTCATCAGCATATATACCCATCTCAGAGGCAATTTTGTCGGGGAGGTCATTTATGAATATCAGGAACAGTAGAGGTCCATGGATAGATCCCTGGGGCACTCCCGCATTTATATCATATTGATTAGATGTACGACCGTCGAGGACAACCTGGAGTTTTCTCTTATCTAAGAAGGATTAAATTATGTTAAGTATTCTACCAGTGATACCGTATGATCAAATCTTCCTGAGGCGACCCTCATGCCATACCCTGTCAAAAGTATTAGATATATCTAGAGCTACCGCTCTGCCCTCTCCCGCTTTGTCCACTGAATGGTATATGCGTTCAGAGATTACAGTGAGGATGTCTGCTGTGGAACGGGCTTGTCTTAATCCATATTATTGGTCGGCCAGAAGTTTAGCATCTGTAAGGTACTGGACTAGAGAATGATTAATTAAGGCCTCAAATATTTTGGCAAAAAGTGGGAGGAGGCTAATAGGGCTATAATTTAATGGGTCAGTTCTTTCGCCAGAATTCTTGAATACTGGAACCACAGATGCAGTTTTCCAACAGCCCGGAAAGCAAGCTTCATTAAGACATTTGTTGTAGAGTTTGGAGAGAACTGAAGCTACTTCGGCTGAGCACTTTTTCAATAGCACAGCTGGGATGAGATCTGGTCCACATACCTTTGACATGTCAAGGTTTTTTATGATAGCATGCACCTGAGCAGGGGTGATTTTTAGATCGTCTAGCGTGGCGTCTGTCCGCATAGGAAATTGAGGTAGGGGTGGTTGGAAGGGTCCAGTGTGGAGTTTGAGGCAAACCGACTGGCAAGCAGGTTAGCCTTCTCGGTTGCTGAGCAAACAACCATGTGATTGTTGGTTAGTGGGGGAATTGTTGATGCCCCATTATTTAATACACTGTTGTAGATTTTCCAGAAGTCACGAGTTCCTAGTTTTTGTGCTTCGATGCGTTTTTTAGTGGTTTCCGTCAATTCCCTTTTAGCTGTCGCTATGTCTTTCTTAACGTTAGTTCTAGCTTCTAATATAGATTTAGTTATAAATGTATAATTAGTTTCTATTTTAATATATGTTAAAACATTTAGTCATAAATTTATTTTACATTGAAATTAATGATTTTTATTTCGTAAGTTTACAATATCATACATTTAACACCCACATATATATATATATATATATATATATATATATATATATATATATATATATATATATATATATATGTATATATGTAAATGTAATTCTCGGTTCGTTCAAATCTATAGAACCATATTTCTACATTACCAAGTTTATCAACATTTTTAGAAAATCTATTTTTAAGTCAAGGAATGTTCGCATGTTATAAAAATAATTTAACATTGCGAATTATAAAAATATTAAATTATAAATGAAAATATTTTTCGTAACTGCGAGATTATGCGGTCTTTCATTTCCGGTAGAAATGAGTCTTTCACTTATTGAGACAAGTATTATTTGTATTAATTTTTATGATACTCATGCAGAGAGTGATCCGTGCTGAAATGATAACGTTATAATGTACAAATCCATTCTTAACATGGGGAGGGGATGGTGTTTTGTACCTATTCTGTACTTTAACTCTACGATTGAATTAAAAAAACATATCGTAAAACTTTAATTAACCTTGGAAATACGATTTAAAAAATAGCGCGGATCACTCACTGCATTTTTCCTTTTATTATTCTTAAAGAGTAAAACTGTTTTCATTCATGAAAAGAGTTAAGCCTATGGAAATAAATAAATAAATAAATGTTTGTACACATGACAAATGATCAATAAATAGTTTAGTTACTTTTTTTTTAAATTACTTATGAAAAGAGTTAACGTAAATAATGTTTGTAAAAGTGCGAAAATGCCGTAGTTGTACAATCATCACTCCCATGCGTAATGTCTATACTTCTAGGTTTTTGTAATTTTTTTCACTGGAGTATTATTGATTGGACACTAATTAAACAGCTTATTAAAAATAATTTAAAAAAGAAATCATTATTTCGACATTTGAAAGTGGTGCTCACTTTTTAGTTACAACGTTATGATAAATCAGTCACCCATTTTGTAACCAATAGAAACGCGGTATATCAAAACCATAGAAGCCTCTACCGCATGTGTAAGTCAGGAATATATCTGTTTCTCAAAGAAAAACTATAGATTGAACATGACTTTTTTATTGTTTTTATGAAAATAAAGTTTCGAGTTTTTTATTTATTTTTTTTTGTTTTTTTACTTATTTAGTTAAAAGTCAGTTTGTGGGTGTTTTTTTTTAAATAATTTGTTTTGATGAAAGGTGAGTTTGTTGGTGTTTCTTTACAATAATTTATCTGTTTTTATGAAAGGTGAGTTTTTTTGTTTTCAAAACTTTTTTTTTTTTTTTAATTTTTGTAAGTATTATAAATTTCACTAACATGCTGGAGAAATGTTTGTGCTAATGCAGAGAGTGATCCGCGCTAATCTTTAAATCGTATTTCCACGTGTAATTAAAGTTCCATGATATGTTTTTTTTTATTCAATTGTAAGTACAGAAAAGGTAAAACTCCCCTCCCCATGTTAAGAATGGGTTTAAAATAATAACATTATTATTTCACCACGGATCACTCTCTGCATGAGTACCGAAATGTTTAATTATTTGGTATTTTTTTTAGATTAGGTCCACCTCCACTATTTTCCTTTAAATGACGATATGTATAATTTTTCGAGTATGCTGAATACGGAAATCACATTGAGATTTTGCGAAAATAAGTAGATATCAAGATATAAAAATTAATATTATGCATTGTATTCTTTGGCGGCCATGTTTTACGAGCACACGCGCCATAAACAAATGCACGCGCGTAAAAAAGATGGACACCAAAGATTGCAATGCATAATGGAACTTTTTATATCTTGATAACTACTTATTTCTGCAAAATTTCAATGTGATTTTCGTATTCAGTATAGTCGAAAACCATTACAAGTTGTCATTTAAAAGAAAACTGAGGAGCTGGACCTAATCTAAAAATTTACCAATAATTTTCCATCCTGTACGCCTCCCGATACATTGCAACGTCAACATGCAACCATGTTATATCTGCCGAAGACACTTCCGTATTTAGAAAAAAAAATGGGTGGCCGATTTACCAGAACGTGGTAACAAAAAGGTAAGTACCCCTTTCAAATGTTGAAATGATTTTTTTTTTTTTTCATAATCTGGTTAGTGTTCAATCAATAATAATCCAGTGAAAAAATGTCAAAAAAAACCTACCAGTATAGAAATTCACATGGGGGTAATGGTTGTATAACTCCGCCACGTAAGTACATAAATAAAAAAAAATGTTACGTGTGCATGCGTTAGCCTTGACTACGGGGGGACTAAGGGAACGACCATTAAATTATTCTGCGGGTCGCCATGGAAGTCAACGCCCAAGGAGTACCAAAATAATTTTCATGATATGAAGATTTTTTTTCGAAAATGGGTGATCACTTTTCCATCAAAATTTAACTTAAAATGAACACCCACTTCCTGGCCACCTGATAAAGGGACATTTATTTTCGTGTTTATTAGCTTAAAGGTTTTTTTTTTACAAGGTTGTTTGGTACGCGAGTGCATATTTAACAGTTTTCGTTTATGCTCACGCGTAGCATGAACAAAGGCTACGTCTGTGAAATGGAAAATTGTCCCAGAGTTCAGGGGTTATATTACCATGCAAAAGAAATCAAACAAAACACTTTTTAGCCAAGAAACACACAGAAAAATTAAAAAAAAAAAAACATAGCATCCATTTTTTTCTATCGAATTAATTTGCTGTCTTTATTGAAAACTATTTCCCCCCGGATTTTTTATATAATTTTCCATTAAGGGACGTGGGTCTCACGTTCGTATATAACAACATGTTTTGGGAGATTTCGGTGTGCTAAATACGAATCTGCAAACCGTTTCCGTCGCAAAAAAAATAGTTTTTTTATGATATGAAGGAATTATTTTTTCGAAAAGTGGTCGATCACTTTTCCATGTAAATTTAACTTCAAATGAGTACCCACTTTCTAGCCAGCTGAGAGAGGGGGGAATTTTTCCCATGTTTATTGGCTAAAAAGCTTTCGTTTATTCTCACGCATAGCGTAAACGAAGGCTACGGCTGTGAAATGGAAAATAGTCTCAGAGTTAAGGGGTTATTACCAAGAAACACTCAGAAAAATGTCCATCTCTCAGGTGGCCAGAAAGTGGGTGCTTATTCTAAGTTAAATTTACATTGAAAAGTGATCACCCATTTTTCGAAAAAGTAATTTCATGAATATCATGAAAACTTTCTTTTTGCTACGGAAACGGTTTGCAGATTCGTTTTTAGCACACCGAAATCTACAATAAAATATTTCGTTATATATGAACGTGAAATGGCCCTTAAAGTAAAATATTACCGGATTTTTTGGAGCAGATTTGCCGTTTAGTTGTACAAATATCCTCAAACCAGGTCCTCACTAAAAGGGACTTTTAAAAGTCGTCACCTGTATCGAACAAATGCTTAAAACCACCGATTATATGCCAGCCTACGTTATGATAACATATATTGAGTGAGTTCCTAACAATATTTTGTATAGTTTTTTTTTTTTAGTTTAAACTCATTTTCCCAACATTTCCCCAAACTTAACGTGTTCGATACAATCTGCGGCCATTTGTACTTTTCAGATATACCGATAAACATAGAATGTTTTTGAACCGATTATATATTATAGAAAAACACTAAAATTTATCCAGGTAGGTAGAACATTTACTTTGCTTGCCTTTGATAACATTTATTTGTTATATATTTATTTTTGACAACTTTTTGTATCAGTGTTTAGTGATATAAAACCGTTTCATTTAATGTAACGTTTAGTCGGCTGGAAAAACAGTGTTTATCGGTGTATTTATAGTTTTTTTAGTTGTAACTCACTTTCTCTAACTTAAAGTAATCAACAGTGCCCGCCACCAATGGTGGCGGGCACTGTTGATTACTTTAAGTTAGAGAAAGTGAGTTACAACTAAAAAACTATAAAAAATACTGTCAGAAACCCACCGATTATGCCAGTCTATGTCATGGTAAAATATATGGGGTGGGGTTAAGACACTCTTTTGTATAGTTTTTAGTTTTCAACTTACTTTCCCAAACTTAACGTATTCAACAGAGTCCGCGACCATTTCTGTTTTCGAGCCTATTTTACATTATATAAAAATACTAAACAATTGTCCAGTTAGGTAGAAACGTAACTTACCTTACATTTGCTTTCATTTATTTGTTTTTGGACAACTTTTTCGAATCTGTGTATAGTACCACCCCATCAAGCAAATATTAATTACTAACTCACATTTTTGTATACGGAAAAAAAACCCAAACATTTAACGTTTCAACATTTTTGCTACGTTCGGCTTCATCCACTGATTGTTGGTCGAGTCCAAACCATGAATGATTGACAGAAACTCCCGAGGAACGAGATCAAATTCTGCGAGAGTACATTTTTTTTTTCGCCTTCTCTTTCCCTTTTTGGAGGTGATTGCTATACTAAGAATATAAGAAACATGCATTTTTCTCTTTATTTTCCATATATATATACATATATATATATATATATATATATTTATATATATATATATATATATATATATATATATATATATATATATATATATATATATATATATATATATAAATGCTTTGTAAGTGTGACCATGATTGGTACCGGTATAATTTAAAATATACTGCTTAAAAATGAAATTATTTGTATTCATTTTTATTCTAATTTCCTGTCGCAAGATAAGAAGCACCTCCTCAATTTTATATTATGTATCCGAACTTGGTCAGTGCATCTTCATATATATATATATATATACATATATATATATATATATATATATATATATATATATATATATATATATATATATATTATAATACTGTTATTGTTTCAGGTAAATTTCATTATATAACAATTACAATATATCTTAACTCATTGCTGCCATAAACATGCATAGCTAACCTTTCCCTTTAATAGAGTAAATAGTCATCAGAACATATGTCTATTTTAAACAGATGCTGCTCTCATAGAACATAGTATATATATATATATATATATATATATATATATATATATATATATATACATATATATGTATATATATGTATATATGTATTGGTGTGGGCGTGTGTTTAAATCACACAAATGATCTAGCGTCATACATAGCTTCTCCCAATCTAATCATCCCCACGTGCACGTCGTGAGCTCTGCCACGCTAACGGGGCTCTGGTGAATGGCGAGTGTTCAGCGCCAGAAAACTGAATCCCCACTGCCTTGTGGGATAAGGTTTTTGAACCAAAGGTTAAGGGGGAGGTAACCCTGACAGAAACCTCCAGAGGAGCTTAGGCCCTGTTGACTGCGGCATTCATGACCCACCGGCGTGTGGGCCATGCTCTGGTGCCCAGTTACCTAAGCCGCAGCTATGGGTAAATGACATTAGCGGGGTAGAAGGAGTTCGTGTAAGCCGTGGTGGAGGCAATCCTTCTAGGAGAGGGCAATTCCTACAAGAAATCTGCGGTCAAAGCAATTACTAGTCATCTTGCAACGGCTTGTAACTGGGTTATTGTTGCTGAGACTTAGAGAGTGGCACTCGTGTCGTACAAGCGCTTGTCACTTTAATACAACGATGTACAGATGTTACTTGAGATCTATCTATCTTTTTTCTTTTACCATCTTATCCTCATCTGTCGTTTATGTCTATTACAAGTCCTATGGCGATGGAGGAGTGGCAACGTGTACAGACTTAACCAGTTGGAGGTACACAGTCACAAATCTATCAGGGGCGACAGGTGCCCTATCTTAACATCGTTATTGTGCTGTCACATGACAGAGGCCAACTCCGGTGGGGGTTCTGTGACTGAGCAGCCCTATTCAGGGAGAGCACTGCTCACCCAATGTCTTGAGAAAGTGCTAGAAAAGGTGCACTAAAAATTGTCTGTCATACTATCACTGGTTTGTTTCCTGCGGCTAACGGTGGTTCATGTAAGCAGGAAGAAAACAAAAATGTATCTCCAAAAAGGAAAAAAAATCAATTTATGCTGTTGGAATGTACGCACTCTTCTTGATAAAGCATCATCCAACCGTCCAGAGCGCAGGATGGCGCTTGCAACTGCAGAGCTACGAAGACTTGATATAGATATCGTTGCTCTGTCAGAGACCCGTCTCTGGGGAGAAGATCAGATGACAGCGCTATCATCATGCTACACTGTCTTCTGGATTGGTAAACCGGAGGGTATCCGTAGAAATGGTGGAGTCTGTTTTGCAATTAAAACATCCTTAGTTGATACTATTGAATTTCCTTCCAGTATCTGTGATCGCATCCTGAGACTTCGTGTTCCTCTTTCACATGACAGATCCATCACTATTCTTTCGGTCTATGCACAAACCCTTCAAGCGAATGAAGATGACATCTTGTGTTTCTACGAGTCTCTGCGTTCTGTTGTTGCATCTACACCAATAAATGAAAAACTTGTTATTCTTGGTGATTTCAATGCCCGTGTTGGGAAAGACTATGAGACCTGGAGTCCTCTTGGCCGCTATGGTATCGATATCATGAATGCTAATGGCCTTAAGCTACTAGAGCTGTGATCAGAATTTAACTTCGCTATTTGTAACACTTTTTTTTTCGACGTAAACTGAAGCACAAAGCTACTTGGATACATCCACGTTCAAAGCATGGTCACATAATTGACTTCATCATAACTCGGAAATGCGACCTTCGAGATGCATATACTGTTGGTGTCATGCGCAGTGCTGAATGTGACACCGATCACAAGTTGGTGAGAGGAAAGTTTAATTTACGAATCCGTAAGAAGGTTCGTCACAGTGGTGTTAAGGTGCCTAGCCGTATTGATGTCGCGAAGTTAAAGCTGCCTGAAGTTCAAAAGAGTATGGCGGAAAAGCTCGATAATCTTGCATTTGGTGGCACATTGGTGAATTTTAAGACTTAAGTTTACTCTGCTGGTGCTGAAATTCTTGGTTTCAAGAGTGATAAGTACAAGGACTGGTTTAACGACAACAATCTTGAAATTAATCAGTTGCTGATGAATAAACAGACAATTTATGAATCTTTACTTCGTGGAAATAATTCTGATCATACAACTAAATTGCGACAATACAAATAGGTCAAAGCCACATTGCAACGTGAGCTAAGAAAAATGAAAACCCAATGGTGGAATGATATAACGGAGCAGATCCAAAGGGCATTTGACACAAAAAATGCGAAGGCATTTTATGGACTCCTGCGCCAAGTATTTGGTCCTGCTACCTTTTCAATATCACCCCTGATGTCGAAAGATGGTTCTGTGGTCATTAGGGATCCAGAGAATATCTTGAGGAGATGGCAGGAGCACTTTACTGATGTGTTTCACAATTCCTCAGCAGTGGATGCTGATGCAATTGATAGCCTGCCACAATGTGATACCATATTCAGAATGGATCGTTTGCCTAATATGGTTGAGGTGCAGTTGGCTATCGCATAAATAAGCAGTGGAAAAGCACCCGGTTTGGATGGTGTTCCGGTGGAGCTTCTTAGGACTGGAGGTGCGATTATTGCTAATGCTATCCTTGGATTTGTTGAGGAAATCTGGCAAGGTGCTCCTGTTCCACAGGACTGGATTGATGGTGTATTGGTGACCCTGTTTAAGGGAAAGGGACAGAAGAATGTTTGTGACCACTACCGTGGGATTGTGCTTTTGGAAGCTGTTGGAAAAGTTCTCGCACGACTTCTATTAAACAGGTTACTGGAGGATATTTGTCCTAATGCTATTCCGGAATCACAAAGTGGCTTTAGGTCTGGCAGAGGAACTATGGATATGATTTTTTCAGCCCGGCAAGTCCAGGAAAAATGCATTGAACAACAGATGCCACTGTATCGATTAACAGGGATGCTCTGTGGCTAATCTTGGAGAAAGTATGGTGTCCTCCAACCTTTGTAAGAATATTCAAGGAACTGCACAGGGACATGAAAGCTCGAGTCTCATTTATCGCAAACTTGTCTGATGAAATCCCTGTTGACAATGGTGTCAAACAAGGTGATATTCCTGCCCCTACTCTTGTCTCTATATATTTTGCTGCTCTGCTTACTCATGCATTTCCTGATTGCGATAGGGGTGTCATGTTAAAGTTTCTAACTACAGGTCGCATTTTAATCTTAGAAGATTTAATGCCAGAACCAAGCTACATCATGTCTTGGTCAAGGAGTTACTGTATGCAGACGATGCTGTTTTTTTGTCACACACTGAGACTGATATGCAGCATATAATGAATAGCTTTGCTGACTCCTGCACTGCCTTTGGTCTGAGGATTGGTCTCTCTTAAACAAAGGTGAGGTTCACTCCTGCACCGGGCCAATCATACGTGGAGCCAAACACCATGGTCCGTGGTGCTAGACTGGGTGTAGTTGATTCATTTGTGTACCTTGGTAGTTCTCTGTCGAGGGATGGCTGTCTTGACACTGGAATCCACATGCAAATTCAGAAGGCATCTGTTGCTTTTGGAAGGTTGGAAAAGATAGTATGGTCTGATCGTGGCATCACAGACTGGACTAAGATCTGCGTTTACAAGCCTTGTGTGCTGACCACATTGTTGTACTCATCGGAGACCTGGACATTGCATCAAAGGCACATTAAGTGGCTTGAACGATTTCACCTAAACTGCTTGATACGTATCTTAAACATCAATTGGCAAGCACAAGTACCCGATAATGAAGTCCTCATGAGAGCATGTTGCTCTGATGTTGAGCACTTTGTAATCAGATCTCACATGCGTTGGGTGGGTCACTTGGTTCAGATGAAAGATTGTAGGCTGCCAAAACATTTTTTACGGGGAGTTGGAAAATGGTAAGCGCCCTCAACACAAGCCTAGGAAGAGGTTCAGGGACTTTACAAAGAATAATGTGAAAGTCTTACAAATCGACATCGACACATGGGAAGAACTTACTCTGCAAAGG
This sequence comes from Euprymna scolopes, assembly GCF_053919585.1. NCBI lineage: Eukaryota > Metazoa > Mollusca > Cephalopoda > Sepiida > Sepiolidae > Euprymna > Euprymna scolopes. The sequence goes on from NC_136485.1 coordinate 149,835,367, forward strand.
CCGAAGTGGAGAAAGCTTGTACGTGAGAGTTGTGACGCTCTAGAGAAAAGAAAGCAGGCCCACAGTAATCTGAAGCGAAAGCTTCGCAATGGTTTAATTGATGGTCTCAACCATGATACACAGAGCTGGAAGTGCGACACTTGTGAACGAGTGCTTTTGTCAAAAGCTGGCTACGTCAACCACCTTAAGTCGCACAAAACTCCTGTACAGGTCAACTTTGCACCTATTAGTACAGACCAAATGATCTGTTTGACATGCAGTAAAGTTTGCAAGTCTACTGCTTGTCTGAGAAGACATGTGATTGTTCATAGGAATAACCTTCTACATCCAGAGAAAGTCAACTCGATGGAAATTGCTCAATTTGTGTGTCACATCTGCTTCAGGATGTGCAAATCTGCGGCAGGGGTGCAGAGTCATCTGAGATGGCATGGACGGCAAGATTGGAAGAACCCAGTGTGATGGCGATCATCTGAGAAGATGCCGCAATCATCATCATCATATATATATATATATATATATATATATATATATATATATATATATATATATATATATATCCACGCTTCCACGTTGTCGGATTTGTCATCCGTTCACAGCTGATGCAGCTGCACACTTTCGTTCCTAAGGCCATCAGTGAGCTCCTGATGACTGCCCGCATCCCCATCTCGCGGGATAGACACCTTACGATCATTTCAGTCTACACCCCAACTTTAACCTATACCGATGAAGTAAAAGCTTCCTTCTACACCCAGCTTGACCGCAACATTCTGATACTGCAAATCAATGGCAAGCTTGTTGTGCTGGGTGTCTTTAACGCACTGTTAGGTAGGGACCACCATGTCTGGGAGATAATCATCGGCCGCCACGCATTAAAAGCTTCAACGGAGGAGACACTGAACAGGCAGGAATGGTTTGATGAGAATCACGTCACCAGCTCTCGTCTAATTTAAGCAAAACATTAAGCACGTCTTATTAAAGAGAACCAACCGACAGTTTAAAACACACGTGACTACAAGGTAGGTGTAGCAGTCTTCCAAAGATGAATTTCTTAAGTCCAGGACATCTGGTGGCAGAGAAAACTGCTGACATCAAACGCTTCGCTGACCAACGTGGCCTACGCAGTGTCAACATTTTATAACACAAATATATACTACGATTTCACTTTACCTTTTCTTAAGAATCATAAGACAAGGCGAGATTTACAAAACACATGATGGTTTATTTCGTCACGACCGGCCGTTTCCATCACCAAGAATTCAAAATCTTACATTTTAGTTTCAAAGTGACGTCTCGCTTCCTAGACGTCTGACTGTCTCTCTCCGAGTTTCGTCACTGACTGTCCTTCTAACTCAAAAGATTTTTCTCTATTCCTAGAACGTTCTATTTTCCGTGACGTCATACACATGTTAAAACATGTGCCTTCTTTCACGTGTTCTGGGCATACGAGTCCGAAACTATTCCTATTTCTCAGTAACCTATTTTCCAATATGTTAAAAACATTATCTTATAAGCTGCATACTTTCAATTTAAAATTTCATAACAAACTTGACAGCTCACATTCTTTTCTTAAAATATTTTATCTATATTCTAAAAAGTTTGTTTTACATTTTTAAATTCTCACACGTAATCTATTTTTAAAACTAAATTACGATGTTCGAATTCCGTCTGTTACTATTTCTTTTTCATTTTAACTAAATTCTCTATTTTTATACTTACATGAAGAGGGGACAGCACTTATCATGTAACATCCCCCCTTCCCTATTTCACAAAAAAATGTATGCATTTTTAAATTTAGTACATTTTTTTTTATTTTTACATCTACACAATCACACGGCTAGAAAGATCAGGCTAAAAACAAACGAAAAAAAACAATCTCTTTCAGTCAGCCCTCCACGGCGTACTTCACAATTATTTATTTATTTATAAGATCAGACTCTTTCTGATCTTCGTGGCATTTACTTTTTGGGTGTAGGGTCTTTACCTATGATTCACATCAGCCATTTTCCAGCCACCCATATGCACCAGAGTAGAGGTTTTCACCTTTCTCGAATTGGACGACTTCCTGCGTCCCAAAAGTGTTCTGATCAATTCTTTCCGCATGGTTAGTCTTATCAAGTATGGCTTTGCTTTTTTTATTCAATAACTATCTTATACGGGACATACCAAAGCTGATATACTTAAATCTTTGTGGTGTACTTCAGAAGTTGTAGATATACCTTTTTCTCTCCCATACGGATTCACTCGGATTTCCTTGCTTGGATTCTTGAAACTTCGATGAGGATTTAGAAATATCACCCCTAACTAACAAACACCGTTCGCGCCCAACACCTTAATAGCGCTCTAAATACTATCTAATATCCCGATTGTTTTGTGATTTTTCTTTTCTCTCACCAGCTTCTAAGATCAAGCAGATATATCACACATTCAGGCTTCTCTAAAAAAAATACAAGGTTATATCTTTCTTACGTAATCTACGGCATATTTTTGTCTGTCTCTTACTTCATTAAGCTATATGTGATTGCCTCGGGACTACCTATCCTCGGGTTACTGGTCCCCTTAAGAATTTTCGTATTCTTTTCAACGCCTGTTTATTAATTAAGCCAAGTCTTACCACTTTGCTTGGAGACGTTACGTGCAACCAGCTTATTTTTAAGCACTAAATTAACCAGGTTCCCAAATTTTTCGTATAGGGGCACATCTTGTGCTTATCAATATGGGAACATCTTGTGCTTATCAATCCCTACCAAGTCACTTTTCTTTGAGAAAATTTTTTAGGATCCCTAAAAACAAAACAACAAAACCAAATGCTAAAACAAAACATCTTTCTTACGGCTTATCACATCTAAAAAAAACTCTCCAAATACCCGTTTACGTAATTTTAATTCTTGTCCTCCTTCTAAAATTCTAATTGAATCTGTAAGCCAACCATACGTCTTAACTAGTTTTATTTTCTCCTAGATTGTTTAAATCTAATGTATATTTACTGCGGACTTTCAATTCTTGCTGTGAAAATCATTTACATACATTTAGACAATTTACAATATTTGTTCAACATCATAAAAACATTTCCAATAAAAAAATACCTTAATACATTTAAAAATTTTGCAACAAAACACAAAAAAAATAATAAAAATTCGTTACATTATATATTTCAAAAGTCCGTTTACACAAAACAAAAATTTGTCCTTTTTTTTTTTCAAAAACAAAATACATGAACACACAAAAGCCGAAAAGTTCAACTATGAACACAAAAAAACATTTCCAAACAGAATTTACACGCTGTTTCAGAGACTACATGCGACCTTTGAAAAATTCCTGTTTTGATTGAGAGATTAAATTCAACAATTCGTCCGAACGATTTCACATTGACACAATTTTTCTAATTGACACTTCATTCAAATTTCAAAACAATAATGGGGGACCCCCAATCTCTGCATTTACGTGTATGTGTGTTGGTTTGTGTTTTATCAAACCAATTAATTTATCAATGCATTACGCATGGTGACTTGTTTCTATATTTCCATTCATTACTACGGATTTCTTTTACAGCATATTGGCCTTTTTCTTCTTTTTCTTTTTAATATTTCCTGTATCTTTTGTTTCTCTGTGTGCGTGTGTGTTCAATTTTTTTGTTCTTTTTTTTGTTCGCATTGCTGTGATCGTATAATTTTTTATCGGTGGTATTATTTATTTATTTATATATTTAATTATCTTGGACCCTTTTAAAACGTTGTGTTTCTTTTTCTTTTTCACATTCTGTGATCGTCTAGTAAACGTTGTGCTTTTTTTTTTGTTCGTGGTATCGACCCTAGGTTCGTTTTTTTTTCAACCCACCCTTGCTGGGTTGTCTGGTCATTTACGGCACCGAATTACTGTTTGTTATATAGGGGTTTCATTTTTATTAAGAGGGATTTTGATGTACTCAGAGAGAGATTCTTCATTCTTTGTGTTTATTGGAAGAAGAAGGAGAAGCTCTTTGAGTGAGGAGACAGTGTTCACTGTTCAGACATTGTGTAGACATGATGATGTTGAGACGCGTATGTAAAGACATTTTATAACACAAATATATAATACAATTTCACTTTACCTTTTCGTAAGAATCATAAGACAAGACGAGCTTTACAAAACACATGATGGTTTATTTCGTCACGACCGGTCGTTTCCATCACCAAGAATTCAAAGTCTTACATTTTAGTTTCAAAGCGACGTCTCGCTTCCTAGACGTCTGACTGTCTCTCTCCGAGTTTCGTCACTGACTGTCCTTCTAACTCAAAAGTTTTTTCTCTATTCCTAGAGCGTTCTATTTTCCGTGACGTCATACACATGTTAAAACATGTGCCTTCTTTCACGTGTTCTGGACATACGAGTCCAAAACCTTTCCTATTTCTCAGTAACCTATTTTCCAATATGTTAAAAACATTATCTTATAAGCTGCATTCTTTCAATTTAAAATTTCATAACAAACTTGACAGCTCACATTCTTTTCTTAAAATATTTTATCTATATTCTAAAAAGTTTGTTTTACATTTTTAAATTCTCACACGTAATCTATTTTTAAAACTAAATTACGAGGTTCGAATTCTGTCTGTTGCTATTTCATTTTCATTTTAACTAAATTCTCTATTTTTATACTTACATGAAAAGGGGACAGCCCTTTTCATGTAACATACACAGCGGCGAAGGAAATTTTCGGTCCCACACGATTATCAGTGCGTAGCCTTAAGGACGCAAATGGGGCCACGACCATCTCCGACCGTGAGGGTATCCTGGAAATAGAGATGTGCCACTTTAAGGACCTTCTAAATGATCACGCTGACACCACAGATGATCTATTGAGAATGGCCCCACAACATCACGCCTGTCTCTTGATGGCACTCCCACCCTCCATCGATGGCTGCAACAGGACTCTGAAACAGGAATCCCAGTAAGATTCAGGATCAGATAACATCCCGCTGTAGTTTCTCATTCACGGTGGCCCCGAGTTGAGAATTCGGTTGACGGTCCTGATACTTAAAATATGGGAGACCAGACTCTCCCAGCGACATTCGTGATGCTAATATCATTAACATCTTCAAGAAGGGTGACAGGGAGAACTGAAACAACTACCAGGGACTACCACTGCTTAGCATCGTGAGTAAGATTTTCGTTCCGATTCTCCATGACCACCTGTTGATCATGTCAGAGACCTTGTGCTGGGTTCGACCTTCGCGAGCGCAGTGCACATGATTTTCTGTGTAAGGAAACTGCTGGAGAAAAGCCTTGAACAACAACAGCCCATGATGTTTGTATTTTGGGACCTTAAAAAGGCTTTTGATAAAGTGCCACGACCTTCCATGTGGGCCCTCTTTGCGTGATACGGTTGCCCACCCGACGTCGTTGAACTGGTGCGCGCCCTCCATGACGAAATGCTTTGAAGTATTTGTCATCAGAACTCCCTTTCAGACCCATTCCTCCTGAACAGTGTTCTGAAGCAGGGGTGCGTTTTTGCTCCAACGTGTCTCTTGCTGTACATCGCACCAATGCTCAGCAGGATTCCACCTAACGCACTCTCAAATGAGTTTGCAATTTCGTTTGGACGAAGGATTTTCAACCTCGCACGACTTTGTCAAAACCAAAACCACCCTATGCGAAGAGCCAGAACTACCATATGCTGACGACAACACCACTCCAGGTCTGAAGGCAGAGGACCTGCAGTCGTTAGCAGATGCATATAACTCTGCATATGAAAAGTTTGGGATGCAGTTTAACACGGAGAAGACCATGACCTTCATCCAACATCCGGCAGGACAGACGCTGTCAGCCCTTAATATCATAATTAACAACCAACTACTAGAGAACGTAGATCAATTCTCTTATCTTGGAAGGATTTTAACATCTACTCCTACATGCAAGAAGAACATGGAGAACAGAATAAGAGCAGCTCATTCCGCCTTTGGACGACTCAACTGCCGTGTATTTAATAACCACGACCCTACGATGACCACGAAGATAATGGTGTTCCTGGTAGTTGTCCTCTCCACGATGCTGTACGTCTATGAAAGGTGGGCATTATGAAGAAATGAAATAAAACATGTGGAACGATTTCAACAATGAAAAATAAGGCAGATTATGAAAATACTCTGGCATAGTAATACCTCCAACTCTGAGGTACAGAAACACCCAAAAATGACAAGTGTTGAGGGCACTAATATTCGCCACCGCCTGCGCTGGACAGGTCATGTCCACAGAATGGAAAAATCAAGGCTTCCCAAGAAAATGTTGCCCGGAGCACTGGCAAAAGGGACAAGACCACGAGAAGCACCAAAAATGCGCTACAAAGACCAGCTGAAGCGCACTCTGGCACAACTGAATTCGACAACTCCTCGTGGCAAGACGATGCCAGGGATAGGAAGGCGGGGAGGAACGCTGTTCATCGTGGCGGTGCTTACTTTGAGGAGGAAAGGAAAAGGGAAGAGGCTGTGAGAAGAAGGAGAAGGGAGCGAGAGCAAACCCATCTCCCTCCTCTCGCTTGTGAGCACTGTCCTTGGCTCTTCCGTAATAGTATCACACTGTACAGCCATGTATCACATCGACACCAACCTACCTGACGACAGGACCCATTGCTCGGATACGATTGGTGGCCGACGATATATATATATATATATATATATATATATATATATATATATATATATATATATATATATATACATATATATATGTATATATATATATATATATATATATATATATATATATATATATATATATATATATATATATATATATATATTCAATTAGAAGGTTTCTAGTAGAACGCCGAAGAGTGACATTTCGTGTTTTGGAACAACAGACTTTCCTCCCCAAGCAGACCCGACATGAGTGCGCTTTCAGACACTAAAAATTTTGGTTGCACTTCATACAAAATCTGCCTGGCTTTACGCTATGTCTAAATTCTAATGGCGCGTGTTTTGTTATACAAATATTATAATAGCAATGCGACAAAATATCCTTAAACTACGTAAAAAGCAGAATAATCAATTATAATAAATATAATCCTAACTAATAATATTAGAGGTGGGTATATACACGCTTGCGACCAACCACACGTGCACAGAAATACATATGCAACTCATTCATTGTTAAAAAACATCAACTACCATCAATATATCTTGGAAATTTTCTGCATAAATTTTAATTTTATAATAAAAGTAAAACTAAATTCCCAAATCAACTAAAATAATAAAATAATAATTATATACACATTAGAATTGTATATATTGTGCGAATAATTGTTATAAACCGAGTGTAAATATAGGACTATATACAAGTAGAATTTAACAAAATAAACATAAAATTAACTATTAAAATAGCCTAGGGTGAACTACAAGAAATATCTAAAAGTATTTAAACAACATTACTGCGAAATCAAAGGGGCAAAAGAGTTAGAAATAGTAGTAAACAGGGAAAAGAAAAAAAAACGGAAAAGGTTTTGCTTATATGTTTGTCCAAGCCCATTATTTTAAGGGCTTGTCGTAAACCTTTTCATTTTTTTTGTTCACCTGATATTTTTTTCTTTTCGTTCGCTTTGACCTCAGTGTCTCTGTCATTTCTATCGCTTAGGTCCCTTTGCTTTTCGCAGCAAGTGTGTTTACATTTTTTAGTTATGTTATTTATTTATTTAACCCTAGGATATGTCGATAGTTAATTTAATTTAATTTTTATTCTACGTGTATTTAATCGTCTATTTACACTTCGTTTGTAATCCTAATCTGCATAGTATACAATTCTCACATGTATATAGCAATGACATTCCTCAATTTACTTCGATATTTATCTTTACTTATTTTAAAAATGTAAAAATGTTCAGTTATTAGTTCATCCGATGTTTTTCTTTTTCTCATTATTACGCTTTATTTCCCTGTTTACTACTATTTCTAACTCTTTTGCCCCTTTGATTTCGCAGTAATGTTGTTTAAATACTTTTAGATATTTCTTGTAGTTCACCCTAGGCTATTTTAATAGTTAATTTTATGTTTATTTTGTTTAATTCTACTTGTATATAGTCCTATATTTACACTCGGTTTATAACAATTATTCGCACAATATATACAATTCTAATTTGTATATAATTATTTTATTATTTTAGTTGATTTGGGAATTTAGTTTTACTTTTATTATGTTTATATGTATATATATATATATATATATATATAAATATATATATATATATATATATATATATATATATATATATATATAAGAGTAGGTAGTGGTTTGCTTGAAACATTGTTGGTAAAAGAACTTCCATATATATATATATATATGTATATATATATATATGTATATATATATATATATATATATATATACTAGCAGGGGTGCCCGGCGTTGCTCGGGTGTTTGGAGGTGTATGCTGTGCAAAAAAAGCAAAAAAAAAAAACAAAAGAAATGCTTAATGTTTTAAAACTTTGACCCCTACTATGACCCCTTAACATTTATTGTTTCGGGCTCAAATTACTTTATTAAGTTAGATCCATGTTCAAGGAACCTAAATCTAAAATTTCAAGTGTGTAGACCCAAAATTGTCGGAGGATTTGGTAGATTTCTTAAAGGTAAAATCGTTGAAATTTGACCCCTTAACAGCCAAATTTCTGGCTGACAACCGTCACATCGATTTTCCCAATTCTCAGTACCCGGTATTTCAAATTTCGAGTCTATAGACTAAAAATTGACAGAGTTATTGCGTAGGGAAATGTACACAGACAGACAGACACACAGACACACATACAGACAGACACGTTCACTTTTATATATATATATATATATATATATATATATATATATATATATATATATATATGTATATGTATATCTGTGTGCATACTCGAAGGTGAATTGATTATTGTCATGCTAATATCTTTTAATCTATGAAAGGAAACTATATTAAAATTTACATACATTTTGAAGATAATTCATATATGTTATAGTAAAAATGTAATGATAATTTTTCCAATTTTTGCAGCTGTAAATGTTTCATTATTGTAAATTGGATCTCCTCGTAGCCATATGAATTACCAAATATCTGATGTAGCATCGATAGATCGGAGACTAAAAATTGATGCTATGGTTTCAACGGATTATGAATAACAGCAAGGAGATACTTCATTTCAAATGTGTAAAATATGTTATATCCCCCCTTTTTGGGTTTCATACATAAAGAAAATGTCACAATGTATAAGGATGTTCTGATGCTGGTAATTATTATAATCTTACCCTATTAATAAAAGGTGGGAGATGTAATATATGAGAAAAAGAGGGTGACCCAAAAAACGGGGACCAAATCTAATTAGGCCCCGTTTCTTAGTGGTTAGGGCGAATGAAATGAAACTTTGGGCATAACTAGTTTATTATATTCAAAACATCACGTCAAAACACTAGAGCCTTTAGCCTTTTTTCTCCGTTCTACAGCATATGTTCTAGATGCCTCCGTTTAGCCCTGTGCATTTCTTGAGGCGCAGCACGAAGCTGTTTATGAAGTTATTACAGACCGAGGTGATAATTTCTCTCATCTCCTCCCTGATCGCTTCCTTGAGTTCAGTGATGGTTCTGTGTTTCCCTGCGTTCACTCTGCCCTCAAAATATCCCCAAAGAAAAAAAAATCTGGGGACTTACGTCCGGGCTATGTGTACCCAATCAAAATAAGTCTTGAGACTGATCACTCGCCCTCCGAAGCTATCTTTATGCCAATCTGAGAATGTGAGAACTTGCTCCGTCTTGCTTGAACCAGAACTTGCTCATGAGCAACGGGTAGATGATCTGGAACCCACTCTTGAAGGTTTTGAGGACCTCCGCATACCGCTCCTTGGTGACTGTCTCTGCTGCGCCAGATTCTTCGATTAAGATTGGTCCAATGATGACTCTGGCCAAGAGTGCAGCCCACACCGTGGACTAAGGAGAGTGCATGGGCTTGGTGGTTACTTCATTAGGTCTGGAGGACCCCCAGAAAACATTTGTCGCTTTTCCATCAAGATGGCAAGTGAGCTTCATCTGAGGTCCAAAGGACGTTAAGGAAACTTGGTGTCTCCTCGAGCTTCTCGAGCATTCTGACTGCCATAGCCCTCCTCTGCTTCTTATCTTAGGTTGTAAGGGTCTGCAGTGTCTGTATTCTGTATGGGTAAGCCCTGATATTGTTTACCAAAACTCCTGCAAGTCTCAGGGGACATAGCGAGGGACTGACTTCGCTTACGCACCGAGCGTTTCGGACTCTGCTGGAGAGACTCTTTCACTCTTTCGTCCAGCTCGGCTGTTCGCTTCTTGGGACGTCCCGAATGGCTTGGACGGTACTCACTGGCAGCGTTGAGGCTCTACACGGTCCCATACTTCTCGAAGTGGTACACCCAGTTCTGAATTCTGCTTGTAAATGGAGCCTTTTCACACTCGAACTGACGCATGAAACTGTCATCGGTTTTCTTAAACGAGACTGTCTTGTAGTAAAATTGAACACAGTGTAGTATTTGTCCCAGCTCCCACTAGGTTCTTGGTGGACTCACAGTTGTTGATTCTGCCATGTCCTGTAAAAGCAGGGCCCTCGGTGTATACATAATGGAGACATCACAAAAAGTGTACAAGGGGCCCGTTTTGGGGGGGCACTCTGTATTTGGAATCAAATCACACGTTGCTCGTTTTCAGATCAGTTGAAACCATAACAGCAACTATGTCATTCCAGGCCATATTTTTTTTTCTGGGAGGAAACAAGGTTCAAAGTTTGCAAGGTTTTCGAAAATTATAATACTACTAGACCACCCGTGACCCGTTGGGTCAGTACGTTATATTAGCTATGGAATTCATGTATGAGCGTGACACTTGTGGCATAAAGAAAATAGTTTTTTTTTACATAACAGAAGCATTTCTATGAAAGTATATTAAAATGAAAAAAGAATATAGATAGATTTCTATGAGTCGTTCTGTTTATTATAATTGTTATTTTTTTTTTAAATTACAGTTACTGAATTATAAGTGGTTGGTCATACTTATAGGTAAATATGCACTGAACAGGTATCATAATCCTTATTATAGTTAAATTCAAATTTTGATATATCATCTTTTAAATGAAATTGTTAGTTGAAAGTACAGAATAATTAAAAAAACACTCTCCACATGTTAATAATGGCTTTTTAAATAGAAAATGAAAATAAAATGTAACTTTTTTCATTTAATTTAAGCAAACATTCAGTACCCATTGTAAAATTATTTTAGTAAAATTCTATATTGGATACGTTTTTTTTATGAAGTTTAATAATAAAAAAAGTTCACTTTTTTATTATTAAAAATACATTTCATGAAAACACTCATTATAAAATGTTCACGTTGTTTAATTAAAAGTTCTCAATTTTAATCTAATAGTTTTATAATTTTGTTATTTTGTTACAAATTTCTAATAAAGATTATTTTAATTTTAACGGTAATTTGGTTTTCATTATAAACTCCGTCATGTTAAAGGCTTGAAAATCACTTTAAATCAATTTTAATATTAAAAAAAAAGAGAAATCAACAGGAAAAAAATCTCGTGTGAAAACATTACGAGATACTTTTTCCGTATAATTAATAAATGTATCTTTATTTTACTATTACAGTATTAAAAAAATTATTTTAAAAAGAACTTGTAAATGGTGCAAAAAAATGTTATTAAAAATACGAAGAAAAGCGCCAATAAAAACATCATAGACATTTGGCCGATTTGGTCTTCCGTACAACAGAATCTTACATCGTTAAAACCGCAAGTAAACAATGAACCTTGCATCTGAAAGATAACCGAATGTTTTTAGCCGTTAAAAAAAAAAAAAAAAAACTACGGTTGATTTTATAAAAGTATTTATTTATAATTACATGAATTAAAGATTTCTCGCGTACGTAACGAAAACAGAGGGAGTAGGAGTGTTGAAATCTATTAGAGGGAAAGTGAGAGGTGTTTTCTTTCACCGCCGATGTTTCTATTAATGAGTGTTGTTTTTTAAAAGGGAGAAGTTTTTTTGAAACTGCGACAGACTTTACGAAGTTGAATGTTTTTAGCCGTTAAAAAAAAAAACAGAAAACTATTTGATCAAATTAAATGAAATTGTTTGTATTAAAAGCGATATAAAAATTCCGGAATTGGAATAACAGATTGAAAACGTTGCTATTTACGCATGCGCAACCGGATGTTGAAAACCGGAAATCTGATTGCAAACATACAAGATCCATAGACTTTTAGTATTATATAGATTAATATTGATTGTTTTATGATAATTTGTAAAAACAAGCATATATTATAAAACTAATAACATATGCCCACATATGTCTTCATTTATATATATATATATATATATATATATATATATATATATATATATTTGTAAGCCAGTTTACATATATATATATATATATATATATATAACTACTTAAATTACTCACATAAAATTAATAAATAAACGGTAAGTATTTACTTCAAAAGTGCTCAATACGTAGGTAGAGATAGTTAGTAACTTATAAAATATATATGGTGATTAAGCTACACTGAATATTCATCGTTTCATCCACTGTAGGACTCTTCAGGCTTATGCGCATAAGCCTGAAGAGTCATAGAGTCGATGAAACGCGGAATATTCAGTGTAGCTTAATCGCCATATATATTTTATAACTTACTATATATATATATATATATATATATATGTATGTGTGTACATATATATATGTAAATATATATATGTATATATATATATATATATATATATATATATATATATATATATATATATATATATATATATATAAGCCAGTTTCAGTTATATATTTCCGGCTAGAAAAAAAATTCTCAGCCTAGGGCACGGTACAAATAGGCAAGCAATGACTAAAAGGAAACGCGATCGGTGAAATAAGAAAAATATTTTAATACACTTTTTATTTGCGTACACAAAACATAAAAAATATGTAAGTAAAACAGGCATTGGTGTTTAAGAAAAAAATATTATTTAACCAATCAGAGTTCCAATCGAAATTCATTTCATTTCTGAAAAATTCATGGATATCTATGTAACATTATTTCAGTCAATTGCGTATCAAATACTTAATTTTATAAAACTACTAAGATTAACTTAATATGCACTTCGTATACTAGTATTGAACATGATTTGAATCAAACTTCCACTGATATATAAAATACTATTGTGCGCCCGATAGGAGGCCATTAGGTAATCAGCAAGAAGCCTGTCGACATTATATATATATATATATGAAGTGAACGCGTCTGTGTATATGTGTATCTGTGTGACTGTGTATCTGTTTACATTTCCCTACGCAATAACTCTGTCAATTTTTTGTCTACAGTCTTTAAATTCGATATACAGGGTACTGAGATTTGGGGAAAATCCCCCGACAATTTTTGATCCAAGCACTTGAAATCTTAGATATAGGTTCCTTTGGTATGGATCTTACTTAATAACTTGATTTGAGCCCAGAACAATAACTTTTAAGGAGTGATAATAGGGGTCAACTTAAGAAATATGACCTCTGCGGTCTCTTCCAAATTACTCAGACAATTTCTGGTCTAAATATTTGAAATTTTACAGATAGGGTATTCAGAGAAAGGGCAAGCTTTTTAATCAGTTTGGGTCGAAAATTATTAGTTATCCATATATAAATGTATGTATGTATATCTGTTTGCATGTCTGCCTCTAACTTTAAATAGAGGCGACGGATTTTACCAAATTCAGTATCGTATGTACTTTACACATATATATATATATATATATATATATATATATATATATATATGTATATATATATATATATATATATATATATATATATATATATGCCCCAAAATTTTCGGAGGAGTGTGGTAGAGTTCTCCAAGGTCAAATCATTGCACTTTGACGCTTCAACAGCAATTTTTTTGCCCGCGAGCGAATTACAAAGATTTTCCCAAATCTCAGTATCCTGTATATCAATTTTCGAGTCTTTATAAACGACAGAGTTATGGAGTAGAAAATTTACACAGACACACCCACACATACACACACGTACACGTTCAATTTTATATATTAGATAATATATATATATATATATATATATATATATATATATGTAGGCATATATGAATATATATATATATATATATATTTATATTATACATTAAATTTGAAGAATCTCATGTTGTGATATCGCTAATCTGTTTATTGAACTGAACCACTGAAATGCACGTAGGAAAGCTAAGAGATATCAACGTCGAAGTTAAATTAAATTATATAGCCTCTGCCATTCCGGCTTTTCCTTCAGTCAGTCCATCATCACGGGGATCATATTAAATTATTTCTTCTTCGGTGCCCGTGGGATTGTCATTTCCCCCCTATTAGATTTAGAGATTTTACGGCTAGTCTTAAAATTAGAAAAGATAACGAAATGATGCTCTACTGCTTAGTTAACGATTAATAGGTTTTTAAGGAAACATGCAGATTTTTCATAATGTCTACTCTGTACGCGATCTCACTATTTAAATGGTGTATTCATAGGTTGTATGAATTAATTTCCTCTAGTATAAAAGAAGAAATTAATAGATTGTATTTAACACTAAAAATTGACAGTATTTTTTAACTTAAGCAGAAGATACCGCGTGATAACATAATTGTTATTTCGGTAGGCATCGCGCCAAATACGCCTTAAAACAATTTATGAACCGTAATATTTAAAAATTTGATGTGATCTTTTTACTTTAATATTAATGCACACAACCCATATAATATAAACACAGAAAATCGTGCTATTCTGAGATCATTGGAATGTTACGATTTGAATATATTCTTAGAATAAGTGTTATTCAGGGCAGGTAAGGCTGTATGAATTTGAAAAAAAATAATGACATATTTTTCGTTTAAACTCAACTGTCATTTGTTCATTCAAAAACTGTACAGAACTAGTCTTCATTTACGTATAGCTTCTTCGGGATATACTGTTTTAAATACATACATGGTGCGCTCTTTTAATCGTTAAATATCACAATTCTCTTTCTTCCGTAAAGTACATAAATTACATCTAATTGAAAATGATAATAACCCTGCAATCGATAGCGATTGTCTGCTGCTTATTCGTCTATTAAGATTATATTATTTAATGTTCTTTATAAGTCAGAAGAATGGGTGTTTTTACGCAATGCATGCCGCACAGGGGAGCGTTAATAATTTGAGAAAGTTGCACTTAGATAACTTTGATTGCGTGCTGAGAACCAGCGAAAAAATCATTAAATATTACACCCGCCCAAGTCTCTAAGTAGGAAGAAATTAGAAAATAAGCAATGGTATATTTTTCAAATAGAAAAGTCTTGTACGAACACAATTCGTTTAAAAGCTGCTTGTTTTATAGATGTGTAATTTGTCTACATCTTTTTAATGCGTTACCGCTTATTTCTGTATTTTTCTCTATCACTATATCTATTTATCCGTCGCTCATTGTTAATTTGTTTGTTTCCTTTTCTATTTTTCTATTCCTATCTTTTCTCTCTCTCTCTCTCTATTTCTCTCTCTCTTTATATATATATATATATATATGTATACATATATATATATATATATATATATATGTAGAGAGAGAGATTGATAAGTTTATGATATATTATACATAATTAATTATTTTACATATATTAACTCACGTATATTATTAAGAAAACATTCAATTTATCAACAGTGATCCTAATTATTTAAACAAATCGAATCATAATTCTTTGTCTAAAGCATTTCGAAATGTAGGAAATTTCGTTTGCGTAAGCAGTTTTATAGCATGTTATTAAAAGCATATAATACATAAACCCACTAAATATGGTTATACTCAATAACACCATAATAAAAAATACGTAGGCATTGTTCCGGAATTATACTGTTAACATGTCAAACTTTTCCGAGAAATGATGTTGAATAACTGAACATGAATTATCGTATAACGCACAACAATAGAACAGACTAACACTACAGAATAACATGGGATCCGGAATGTTAAATATATATTTTACTTATCCTAGCGATGTATTATATAAACATTGCGATCATTTCATAAGACACTTTAGAGTTATTCAATGCTTTTCATGATAAAAAGAAATCCAATATCAGAATATTATTATTATTTTTTAAGTAATTTCTAGTAGTTTTCTAGTTTTATGAAGGAGATAAAAGACATACAATGAATTATCTAATATTTAGTAATATTTTCTTGATAATCAAAACATACAATGAATTATCTAATATTTAGTAATATTTTTTTGATAAAAAACATACAATGAATTAATTATCTAATATTTAGTGATATTTTCCAAAGGGGATTGCTGCTGTTATCTACCGATCTACATCAGTTGTATCTTGTTGTTTCGGGAATCTGCACGGGCTTTTCAATGTAATCCTTAACTAATCTACAGGATAACGCACTCTAGTATTGTTTTAGCAATGAGTTTGTTGAAGCTATAACTATTCTCAATCGTGTCCGAATTGAATATAAAAGCTTCAACTCTCAAAAGATTGTCACTTGAAATTGATTTTTACGAAGTACTTTATTCGCTAAACCAAAACCTCTTTCGGTCAATTATTTAAGTAGGCCGAATATATATTAAAAAAAAATGAAATGTTACTAATTCGAAAGTTTAACTCAGCAAAATCTTTTTTATTACGGAATTCCGAAAAAAAAACATTCCATGATTTCGGCCAAAATTCTCATAAATAGTATCTGTATTATTCAACACACCTGACGAATAATCTTATTTTTCCTAAAATATTTACACAAAATTTAACTTGTTAGGTCACTTGTGTCACATAATAAGTTTAATAATCAACACATCCCACCTACAACAAGTTGATAACTTTAAAGCAGAAGTTATTGATTTTTCCTCCCCAGATTATTGATCAGTTAAAGCGTTGCATCAACGCTAGCATGACAGTTTTCAACAGAAAAAAATGTGTTTTTACTCTGTTTTTTTGTTAATCTTTTTTATGCCCTGTCACTTTTTAGCAAACATTGATATGAACTTCGATTTTTTTTCTATTTCAACTGACATACAATAATTCCTCGGTTTCCTTTTACACTGAATTCTTGCCTGTATGTGGTTGCTTGTCATGTTCAATAATGATTTGTAATCTAACATTGCTGGGAAAAAATCAATCGTTAAAAAACATAAAACCACTGAAATGAAAAATAGGATGTTGTATGACTGATGGAAAAAGTCATCAACTTTTGTATTTATCAGTGGTTTGAGTGAAACGATTACAAGGATCACCTGCTGTTTATATTGATGCACAGTGCGTTTCGAAAATCAAAACAAATCGAATACTTGCTTTTTTGAATTATTGTAGTAAAACATAATTCCAACTCAAATAAGTATACGAAGTGAATATGAACGGATAACCGTTGTCATATTTGGACTGCCAAACCGCTATCTCTTATAAATATCATCGATAAGTGGAACCCATATCTGTTAGTTTATTGATCTAAGCATTTGTCATTCTCTTGAATATGTCATGTTGCTAGTGTAAGTTATGTCTAAAGTACTATTTTTGTATGTGTTCTTCGAGATTGTTTTTACTTATCATGTACTCCATTCGTTTAAACCTGTTTGCGTAATGGCGCTATTCATTTAGCTGATTTGATATCACAATGTAACAGAACATCATCTTCAAGCAGGGTTTTTCAAGGATATGATGGCGTATAGCAATCTATTACTGCTGATTGCTTTTCTCCAAGCTCTAGTATTGGTATTTTCAAAAATAAGATATTTTCTCCCGTAATTTCGTTAAGTATGTGCATTTTTCGTTAGCTTCTGATACAGGAGGGAACGAGAAATGTATAGACCTTAAGAAAACAATAATATAGAGTTATATTAAAGCTTTTAATGAGAAAATATTTCAGGTTATTTGAGTATGTAATAGAGCTTATATCTATTCAATGCAGCAGTATTTGGTCTCAATTACAGCCTAGATACCGGTCCGGAATTGTGGCATAGCTTTTTCGAAAAGCACCGGCGGGAACTCGGCGTTGGCGGGGATCAGTCCGGCTTTGGTGTTGTGGGAGGTCATGTTAGGGATGTTCTCGCAAAATATCCAAGCTAACTAGCCGAACGGGTAGGGGTAAGGGGAGAAGAGGTCAGTGAGAAATGGATACAAATTCGTAGCTCTCCTGCTGAAACCAATCTTCGGTCACTTTGGACTTGGAGGCCGGCGCTTAGTTTGCTGCCACGCATAGGGAGTGTAAGCAGCCACCCGAGTGAACGAGATGATAACCAAATTTGTCAGCTCATTCAGGTAAACAACACTCTTAACTTTTCAGCCGATTTGAGAGGTGCTATGTGGCATGTTGTGGCCCTCACTTGAAACCACACTAAAGATCAAATTGCCGGAAACTTCGTTGAGCTGTGCTCATAAGGCTCGAACCGTCCGGATTCGCTATTTACGATACTAACAATAGACATGCTGTTATAAGTTCGATTGGTCGAGAGCATGAGTTGTACAACGGCGCATAGCTGATCTATTTCGTTTAATATTTTTCCATTTAAGACATGATAGAAAGTTTATCTTGCTCTTTGGATTTGTACACTACTCACTAATTAGTAGATGGTTGGCAATGGAAAATGAAAACTTTTTTTTTATCAAGCAGAAATTGAATAGTTGTGGCTTTTCTAGGGCAACCATTTTTCATTCCCCCTGTGTGAAATAGCTTTACGTATTTGCTGAAGGCGGTTTAATAAATAAATATCAAAAGTTGAGCTGTACAATGTCATTTCTTTAGAACAGCATTGTAAGAGTGCATAAGTTCACTGGCCAGTGTATGCTTTTATTTTAACTATATCCTCTACAATTTGTTCGCTTTTTATTGACCCATTCGTAGATGTAATTTTAAATACTTAGTTTAATGAATGTGAAATTACGTTTCCCCACAAGTTTATTTGTTGACCAACTTAGTAAGATCTGAACCTTAGTGTTCACCCTCGTCTGTTCGTTTCTTTGTTCCCAAAAGGCTCAATAACTACTAATTGCATTTTTTCTGAAATTTCGCATGAAGTTACAACTACCCAAGGAAGGAAATGCAACACTCTCGGATTGTATGTTAACGTTCTGGTTTCGTCTACAGGGGCTCAAAAGTAGTCAAAATCTCACCAAATCCTTCGGGACACTGAATATTTTCCAACCATTATATTATGGTGAAAAAGCAATATCACATGGATATATATCTAGAAACGTTATATTGGATCCTAACATAATTCTTATTGCATCCCCAGGAGGTCACACTCTTCCAAAATAGAACTTTCGGAAACCAGAACATTTTCCAACCATTAGAGTTTGGTGAAGCATTACCTAATCTGAAAGGCAACGTAGATATATATCTGGACACATTATATTTGACCCTGGGAAATTTCTAATGCTTCAGCTCCAGTGTTTTTTAGCCGTGAAAAATACAACTTTTGAGGGTTCTAATTTTTGTTGTTCTCCTAAAATATAGCTTCTTTCAAAATAGGGCTCTTAAATGGTACCGAATTAAAAAAAAAAATAAGACATCCCGTTTCTTGAAACGGTTTCATTAGGATGTTTTACCCCAATATTTTAAATCAGACCAGGAGTTTAAATGTGCAAAAATCGTAAGAGTTCTACGACTGCTTTTTGTTAACAATACAAGGGAAGTATTTCTTGAAGACCCCATTTTACAAAT
The DNA here is from genome assembly GCF_053919585.1 of Euprymna scolopes. NCBI lineage: Eukaryota > Metazoa > Mollusca > Cephalopoda > Sepiida > Sepiolidae > Euprymna > Euprymna scolopes. The sequence continues at coordinate 149,855,059 of NC_136485.1, forward strand.
ATTTCTTATATATTCATAGATTGAACTTTAATACATGCAATTGGTTTACAATATAAGTTTACAAACTAGTGAACAAGCAATACATTTCATTAAGTGATTACTGCATATGAAAATCCGACAACTATCAAAATATACCCTCGCGGGGAGGCAAGTAAATGAGAAAATGCCAATTCTGATTTATTTTACAATCCGCAGAGATTCAAAATAGTGGTCATAACAAATATATAAAAACCAATACGTCTTCTGATTATCTGGATTAGTTATTTTTTTAGATATTAACAACAGAGCAGACAATAACGTATTCAATTGTAAATTTCGGGGGGCATGAACAGTGCTGCCCAATTTAATGTAAAGTAATATTTCAATTTCCAGACCTTTGTTACCGTTTAGGACCCAAGATTAATAACTCTTTTTATCCTATGAAAGGTAAATTGGGTGTGTTTTATCTGTTCAGGAAATTCCTGTTGTTAAACGATTTGCTGTTTGGACTTAGGGTAAGATGGAGATAAAAGGTTAATTACCTGTTCTAGAAAGTTACAATGGCCAATATATTAAGGCCCATTTCAATATAAACTTATAGCAAAACTGACCATCTACTTTAAATTCTAAATATTTTCGGGGTGGTAACAAGTTCTCGTCTAAACATGCAGACTTTTATTTTGCGAAATGATTGCTAACGGTTCTCATCTACTTTAAATATATATATATATATATATATATATATATATATATATATATATATATATATATATATATATATATATATTCTTCACATTTTTTTAATTTGCCAAACTTCTTAATTTTTTCCCCCATATATTTTCTCCAAACTTGCGAGATTTTCATCTCGTGATATTTTCTCCATTATTTACTTGCGCAATTTTTACCTATGCTCTCACGACCCCCTTTCATAACAGTTCGAAAACAGTTTATGGATTTGATTTTTAAGAATTACACAAACATAAAAAAATATATTGTAATATGAAAAGTTTACAAATGACGTTAACTTTTTTACTTATAGTTTTTCTAACACATCATGAAACTTAGTTACGTATGAACCGTCAGTATTTCTTCGCTTGTTTCATCCCGCCATTGTAAGTCCAATTGAAGAACACGAATGCAATAACTTTCGCTACTCCTGTACTTGGAGACATGAACACATTTAAGCACACGTGGTTTAGCTGGTGAGTTCATCATCTTAGATTATTTTTCAAGTGTATCACGTTACCTTGCTCCAGTAACTCTACATAATCATTGAGACGTTGGAAAAAACTGTGGATCTGTATCAGGCCCTTCAGAGGAAATTGTCCGTATACACAAAGTCTGCTAGACAACTGCGCTCCAGATGTTCGGTGCAGCATATTTGTCGAAAATACACTGCATTTGGATTATTTCTGAGCATCCTTTTGTAAAACTGCTGGTAGTTTAATTCCTCTACACCTTTTCTTTTGATAACCAATAAACAGAGAGACAATCTAATTGGTTGACAGCCGCAAATACATGGATAACAGTCTCATAATTGCCTTCTCTCCAACTGCTTTCTATTTTGTAGATAAAAACGACTTCTACATTGTTCAGGAATTTCCTAAAATGTTTACTCTCGCACATTATTGCAGTCTTATGCGTATGCCTACTTATTGACTTCACAGCTTTACAAAGACAAGAAGTAAGGTATGCAATAACGGCATGGATTGATATGCAAAATTCAATGTTTATGTTTGCTTTCAAAAACTTAAGATGAAAATGTTGTAAGGGGGAATGTTTATCTCGTTCTGTGTCTTTCGCTACATAAGTGTTTCTTTCCTCTCCAACTTTAATATAATGAAAAAATACTATACAGCTTTTTGAATAAGTTAAGTACACGTTACGATATATCCTGAACAGTTTGAAGGGCGGTAAATACAGTGTTTACAATATTTTTATTTTTTTTTTAAATGACACGGTACAAAAAAATGTAGCGAAACAATTGTTGTTTGTTTGTTGTTTCAATTGGCGCCATAGGGAACTTGTAACGACGATTTGTTGACGAGTTCCTGACAAGTGAAGGCATGATTTCATAGTGGGAGCCAGTTGGTGCAATTGTGGAAATTCCTCTTGATTGTAAAAGCCCAAGTCATATATTTCTCAACAAAAATAGTTACTTCATCATCACTGTATTGGTCAATTGCTGGAGCGCCTTTTACTGGAGTTATGCTGCGCTCATGTTTCACCAAGTGCTACTTTGAATTTAACCGCGTTCATCAAATGTTACGATTTCTTCAATTGGATGCAATCCCCCTAACTACACTCTCCCCTCATAATGATTAACAATATGGTCCATCTGGCGTACTACAGCAACATGATTTTTTTTTAGCCAATTACCTTTACCACTTCGAGATAAAGCTTAGATTACAACATCAGTTACTTGAACCCCAAAGTGGGGAACCCTTGATTGGATGATATCATATCAGTGAAATTTATTTGCACTAAAAGTTATGAATAGATATGGTCTGTCATTGTCGCTACTATGTCAAGCCTCAGGTTATGCAAAAACTCTGAACTTCCCCGAATATGTTTTTATCGAATTTCTACAGAATCGTAGCAATTACTCAACATGGTAAAACTGTCAATTAAAACAAAAATGTAAAACTGATATAACGTATATACTTGCGTTTTCATTATTATATATTTTAATTGTTATAACTATTATTTACTCACTAGTAGTAGATTAAAAAAAAAACATCATACGAGAGTGCACATACAGGAAAATTAGTGGTTTTCTCTGAAATCTGACCACAAGTCTCCTAAGTTTCGATGTATTCTTCACCTTTTCTGATACCTTTCGCATAAAAAATTGCGTTATCACAACAACCGTTACGATTGATTTTTGGAAGGTAGAAACCATTATTTTCGTTGGAGTTTAGGTGGCAATAAGCTGGCTAAATGTCCCAGTTATCTTTGCACTTGGTTATTACCTTCTCTCCTCGGCCTTTTCATCTTTGTTGGCCCTCATCACAAAAGACGGTTGTATCTCATAATTATAATGTTGATTCTACATTATGTTCTTTTGCGTTAAATATCTGTATCTATTTCTGTGTGTTTAGTCTGTATCTTTAGTAAATACGTGTTGATGGAACTTGTGATGTTTATTTTCCAAAAACGGATGTTTACTTGTGTGTGTTTATACCATTTGTGTGGCTTTTCCAGATACCATCCTCTGCATAATATCCAGTGTGCTACATTCCCCACTGGATCGAGTATATGTATTATATTATAGTATCGTTTGAACATTTTAATTAGTTTATATTTTATTGTATTAAGTGAGTGATTTATTATGGTTCTTCCATAAAACATACGAAAAACAGAGATTAATCTGTTGAGTAAACACCTTACCTTCTGTTGCGAATGTATATTTTGTACATGTAGAAGATACCTAACTCTTTGGAATTGATTAGTTTATTACAAATAGCCTGAGATAGATATGACAGAGAAAGTAGTCATGTTTGTCCAGACGTTATCGTAAGTCAAAGTTCACTTACACTTCTACGGCAGTGACATATACAAAAAATATTTAAGACTCATGTGCCGCATCATTTTGTCCTGCGAGGGACACAGATCAGTTCACAAACATCGTCGTTTCTATGGTATATTCCTTCCGAGATTAGCGTTATGAATTAAAAAGTAGTTATGACAAAGTGAATGCCATTTTTTTTATCCGCAGTAAAAACAATAAAGACAATGATGATCTTTCTGTTTCTTGAGTTCACAGCAACTGCCAGGTAACGGGCTGCTGTTATCCAAGTAGTGTGTGCAGGCTATGACGCTGTACTTGATAACCGATGGAATTATTCATTGCAATTGGCCACGGATTTTATATATGTTTAAACGATCGTGATTTCTTAACTCTGTGAATATATGAGCTTTTGTATTCACGTCAGACTGATATATATATATATATATATATATATATATATATATATATATATATATGCATTTAAATTTTTTTTAAAATTCAATTTTCACCCCAAAAGAGACACAGTGCCACTTTGAAGCAGGGGGCTACTATCAGGGACTTTATTAGCGGGGTCATTATGAAGGGAGATTAGTAGAAAGATGTTTGTTAACATTACACTTAAACTTCTCCATATCATTGCAGTTGGGAAAGCAGACTCCCGGAAGGGAGTTTCAAAGACCCGCAGTTCTGGGGAAGAAACTATTGGGGTAAAAGGCTTTCTTGCACCTAGGGATCTTTACTGTAAAGTGATGAGACTTATTAGCTTGTTGGGTTTGTCGGGAGTAATTACGTCGGGGAGGTACAAGTGTTTGCAGTTCGTCAGAGCATTAACCATTAAAATATTTGTAGAACAGGCAGATGGATGCAACATCTCGTCGATGGAACAGAGGCTGAAACATAGATGACAGTTCAGGACCTATCAGGTTGGCGACTCTCTTTTGAACTCTGTCCAGGAGCGAGACACAAGCAGCAGATGCACCAGCCCAGATGTGACAACAGTACTCCATACATGGGCGAATGGTTGCCTTATAGAGGTATAGGATACTATCAGGCGTAAGTAGTTTTCTAGCACGGTAGAGGGAGGTAACCTTCCTTGCAGAGGCCTTGGCAATGCTCTCAATGTATCTATTCCCATTCATATTCCTACACGTTAGGCCGAGGAGTTTAAAAGAATTACTTTCAGGTAATGTGTTCTTGGCCATTGCTATTGGTGGTAGAGCAGGTGTCTTGTGGTTATTGAAGGTAACAAGCTTAGTCTTAGCAGCAGTGGCCAACCATTTTTGTCCCCATTCCACTACGGATTGGAGGTAATACTATAGTGTTTCTGCCATTTCCTTGGATATGTGTTCATTTGTTTTCCCCTCATATCTGTTATAGAGAGTGGGGTCACCGGCAAATATACCCATTACCGAAACAATTTTCTCAGGGAGGTCGTTTATGAATATAAGGTACTCCCGCATTTATGTCATATTGTTTCGATGTACGACCGTCGAGGGCAACTTTGATTTTCTATTACTTAAGAAGGATTTAATTACATTATGAATTCTTCCAGTGATTCCATATGATCTAATTTTCCTTCGATCTAATTTTCCTTAGAAGACCATCGTGCCATACCCTGTCAAAAGCCTTAGATATATCGAGGGTCACCGCTCTACCCTCCCCTGTTTTTTCCAATGAACGGTATATAGTTCAGAAACTACAGTTAAGATATCTGCTGTTGGACGGGCTTGCCTGAATCCATATTGTTTGTCAGTCAGGAGTTTAGCAGCTGTTAGGTGCTGGACTAGAGCTTGATTAACTAAGGACTCAAATATTTTGGCGAAAAGCGGGAGGAAGCTAATGGGGCGATAATTTAGTGGGTCAATTCTTTCACCAGAATTCTTGAAGACTGGTACCACAGAGGCGGTTTTCCAGCAGTCGGGAAAACAAGATTCGTTAAGGCATTTATTGTAAAGTTTGGACAGAACTGGAGCAAACTCGGCAGAGCATGTTTATATATATATATATATATATATATATATATATATATATATATATACATACATATATATATATATATGTATATATATATATTCGTAGCTGCTTCAATTATATTTTTAATTTCTTTCCCTTGTGCTTAATTTTCCTCTTATATTCATATCGATTTATTTCATTGAATGATTGCTGCTTACGCGCAATATTAGCTGAACAGGTTGAACTGAGCAATTATGCATCTTGAAGCATTCTATATATTTAAAGCGTTACATTGGTATCGATTTTCCTTTGTATCCATCTTATTTATACAGAGTCGAATATATTAAGTAATAATTTGGCTCTTATTGGTGTGTTTAACATAATATTTCGTAGTCTCTAAAATAGCATGCTTGTAAGATCAATTAATTTGTCATTCCAAGTTAATCGCTATACCAACCATTTGTATATGGCAATGTGCGTTTTTCAATGGGATATGCGCATCAAACAAACAAGGCAGGAGGTTAGTAGGAATAATCTGAAGTTAATGCACAATAGAGAAACCCATATATCGATAAAACACTGTAATACTTACATTGAACATTACAATTTTCAAATATAAGTGTTCGCATACAATGCTAGTGTAATCCATAATTTCTATCGAATATGTTGTCCAAGCAACTACAACATTTAGTGAGCGAGAAAATGCACAGATATTTAATAATGTGTTGTAAGAGTGATAGAAAAGTACATATAGTCCCTGGACAAAAAATAAAACAACAAAGAAACATATAGGCGTTTCTGTCTCAGCCGTGCATCCATTTGTATGCTATCCTCCGGCAGTGTTTAAATTATTCAATTATGTCAGAAAAATAAAAGAGACATTTTGTGTGTGCGGGATGAATATGGGAATATAAATATTCTATTATCCAGTGTCTTATATTTAAGTATTATTGTTCAATAAATCCCAAAACCTCAACATTAAATATATCCAAAAAAAAACTCGAATAAACCTAGAACCCAATCTTCCAACGTAGACCCCTACTACCAGGTCTCCTTCTCCAACATAAGGGTCTATGTTCCAACCTTCCAGAGGTTGAAACCCAATTAAATGAAACGACACCGAACATGTTGTTTCTAAGCGAAACTGGAATAGGGCCGACCACTTCCCTAGATGATTCCATAATTAAGGGATACTCTAACTTAACAGCTAAATCTTACCCCCAAGATCGCAATGGGCATGGAATATGTGCCTAGATTAAAGCTGGCTTCCCGTGTGGCAGGGATATCACTAGGGAAGATCATAATTTACGCTATATGTGCTTCCGGGGGTCACTTGCTAACACCACTGGATTTATATTTGCCCTCTATCGGCCCATCAACAGCAGAGTGACTATCTTTATGAGCATATCTGATACAATAGACAACATCCTGTCTGCACATCCATCGGCTAACATCCATATCTGTGGTGACTTCAACGTCCGTAACCTGAAATGACTGACCTATTCAAATACAACAGATGATGAGGGGAGGTTTTGTCATGATTTTGCCACTGCTTATGACCTCACTATGATTGCTGGCGAACCCACCAGTGTGCCCGATACACCCGTTCACTATGCAAGACTCCTATACCTTTTTCTCTCAACTTCCCCTGGGCTATGTTCATGTTCCGTTCATTCTCCTCTAAGATCCTCCGATAACTCCGTTTTATCAGTTAAGATAAAAACGAAATGTAATAAGTCCCCAGACGTACCCCTCCACCGTACTGTATACCGATACTTAATGGCTGACTGTGATAGCTTCCGTACATTCATATATGATTTACCCCTGAACTCAATATTGTAAACGGAAGTGCCCTCTATAGTATTAGATCTGACTGAATGGTTAATTGTAGGCATAGACCAATTCATACCATCTAAACAATTCCAAGAAAAAACTTAAAAGCCAGCCATGGTTCTCCCCAGAATGTGCTGTTGCTATCGCGCACAGAAATCACTTTTTTCCTAACTACCAACGTAATAGATGCATTGAGACTAAAGCTGTTTTCAGGACTGCCAACAACCACTGTAAAAGAGTAATAAAAAATGCAAGAGAACTATATGCCCAGTCTATTAAATCTAAGGTAGCTGATCAGCGGCTTGGTTCCCACCAGTTTTGGCAAATAACAAACAGAATCCTGAACAGAAGTGGGCGTTCTATCCCAACCATTATCAATGGACCAGGGGTCATCTCGTCAGCATCTGACAAGAGCAAACTATTTGCCAAGAACTTTGCAGCTAATTCTACCCTATGCGACGAAGGCCATACACCCCCCATATTTCGTCCTATAACACAGAACACGCTAAGTAATGTACAGATATCCGTGCATGAGGTCGCCAAGCTAATCAAGAACCTTGATTCCAGTAAAGCAACTAGCCCTTACGACACCCCAATTATAGTGTTTAAAAAGCTTCAACCAGAACTTGCTCCCATACTTACGAAACTGTTAAAACGTTGCCTTAAAAAGAAGTGATTGGCGACTCCCTGATTTTGCCCTGTATTTAAAAATTCAGGTGATAAGTAATCTCCTTCTCAGTATAGACCACTAAGTCTGCTGTGTGTTATGAGTAAGGTGTTGGAATCCATATTAAATACAGAAATAGTCAACCATCTTAGCAGAAACAACTTTCTTAATGACACAAAATATGGTTTCCGGTCAACAAGATCTACCGCAGATGGGCTAACGGTTATATCTCACAGGATTAGTGAATCTCTTGACAAAGGCTTCCTTTCTAGGGCAATTGCTCTTGACATATCAAAGGTCTTCGACAAGGTATGGCATAAGGGCCTACTTAACAAGATTTCCAGCTACGGTATGACTGTAAATGTGTTCTCAATCATTAAATCATTTCTCTCCGATAGACTCATAAGAGTAGTGGTCGATGGACAAAAATCAGAGACCTGCAGTATTAATACTGGAGTCCCTCAAGGGTCAATCCTTTGCCCAACACTCTTCCTGATCTACATCAATGACCTCCCTAAACACATACTTAAATCATTCGTTGACACCTATGCTGATGACACGACCATCTACGGCAACACATCAAAGGTTGTAAATGACAAAGTTCTCTCTGATTCTCTCTCCTCTGATCTCGAGCGCGTGGTTCAGTAGGGGAAGACGTGGCTGGTTACCTTTAATGAATCTAAAACCAAACTCCTATCCTTACATCATCAACGCTCTGATCCCCATCTGGCATAAATTGGGATGGATGGCTCTCGTTTGAGAGAGGCCCCGCGTTTTGGGCAGGAGCTGCTAAAATAGCCTATCCTGCCTTGACAGTGTACAAAATAGACTTCGTGGCTTAGTGGGGGATGCACTTTTCTCTTCCCTGACGCCTCTCTCCCACAGAAGAGACGTTGCGAGCCTATCCTTGTTTTATCGTTATTTCAATGACAGGTGCTCGTCTGAACTCCAATCTCTGGTCCCCCCTCGCCAATCTTTCACGAAAAACACCCGTATAGCTGAATCCACTGTGAAAAATTTCCCCCACTCTTTATTTGTGCCTAAATCAAAACGTGGATTCCATGAACAAAGCTTTTTTCTTTGAACTGCACGCCTGTTGAACTCTGTTTCGTCTTCCTGCTTCCCACCTGACTGCAACTTGGATGTGTTCAAGTCCAACGTTAACAAATTCCTAATAAACCGCCCCTTAAGTAAACAGTTCATCAAATCTCCACACTAACGTACTGCACTTGACATAACTCTTATCCCTGAGTGACTTCCGGGCCTTGATAATGTGTGACCACCGTGTAAAAAAAAAGTACACTGAACAAATAGAGGGTATCTTCTTATATATGGTAGGGGTTCACATTGATCAAGATGATATAGAAATAGCTGTAAGGCAGCCGTTATTAGTCGTACGAAATAGTAAAATGTTATGCTCCAAAAGTCGGGAAAACAATAAGATACACCGACTGCCATTCATCCCAATTTTTTCAGGTAAGAGCTGTCCAGACTAGTCATATGGCACAAACTACTAAGAACGAAACCGGTAATTTACCGTATCAAGTAAAACGGAGAGTCGAACAGCAATGCATTACTTTAATCCTAAAGTATGATTTCAAAGCGATTCAAATATAGTGTTAAGTGTTTAGCCATTATCTTGAACAAAGATGGCGGTACTAAATAAAATCTGTGATCGAGGCAATCAGGATCCCGCGTGTTGACTATTTTTTTAAGAACAAATATCGCGGTTAAGAAGCAATGTAGCGCGGATCAGCGGTAGTTCAGTCCTTTTAAGACTGACAGCGAAATTACTTGCATTTGGTTCACTCATCTTGAATTTAAAATAAATTGTCCAACTTTCTAATGGTATTCACTACTATCTTACCAATCGACACATGCATATTATAACTCGCCACATTAACGCAATTAGACTATAAATATGTATTTACGCAAGCTGCGAGCATACATATCACGACGAACAATGCCTACTCATGCGATTTCCTCAGATTAAACCATTTTCGAATATATTGTTCTGCTAAATGATGAATTGATTTTGTTTCATATCTCCAACTATACTATGTATCAGATTTCAAATCTTTAGAACATTTACCGAATTCTATAGTAAAAACAGTTGAATTGGCATGCCGATTCACTTTAATAATATACTCCATTAACTGATTCACGAGCCTTACGATTGTAACTTGTTGCATATGGGTAAGTAAAGCGAAATGAAATGATTGTGTATCCTGAGGGGCACGACATGAGAGAAGCCTGCGATTATGTTCGCTAAGCGGTTCCCTAACTTTGACTCTTATGTGTCGTCGAGGTTAGGGTTTTCGATTAATCCGCTTGGGAATTTATGTTTACTATTTGTGTTTATATACACGTAGATAATCTCATCTGATTATATCAAGAATAAATGTTATTTTTTTTTACTGTTTCCTTTCCTTCAGAAATAAATGTTAGAATTTTGGTCATTTACTACCTATTATATAATCGAAAATATCCGACTCCAAAGGTAAAAGTCTATCAATGGATAATTTTTAAAAGAATAATATTTTATAAATGTAATGTATTTTTCCAAGACATTAATCATTTTGTTCTGAAAGCAATGTCTATTCTGAAAATATTTAGTCTTCCTGTATTATAATCCTTTCATTATGTCATTATAATTCTCATGATGAGCTTACTTCATAGAATAAATATATTTTCAAGGAAATTATTCTGTGAGTAGTGTATTTGGATGTCATGAAAAAACATAATCTTGTAAATTTTCTTCTACAAAAAAATACGTGGAGCATACGGAATTTTGTATTGAAACAAACTGGACTCGAAAATATAATATCAAATGGGAATCCTAAGCTGCTTCCCGTAAAACATCATAATCGATTTTTATAACAATGCCGTTACAATGTATTTTTCAAGTTTGGAATAAAAGGAAAGTTTCTTCCCGTATACTTCTAAAGAGAAACACTCCTATTATCTTATTCTATCACGCAGCGTTTTACTTTTTATTTTTTTTTATTTTATATTATTTTTTGTTCTGAACGTGACATGGGTCGTGGAATCCACATAGCTGAAGGCACCCTTTGTAACAAAACCCTTGCTCTCTATATATATATTCTTTTCTTTATAGAATGTATTCTTTCGTGTTTTTTTTGTTTTTTTTTGTTTTTTACAAAAATAGGCGAATAATATCGACTAAGGGAGTTAAACATGTTAAAAAATAAAAAAAAAAAAACGTGCCGCATCTAATTCTTTCTTTCAATGTGAAATAACATTTTATAAAAATGTCCCGATTTTTCAACTTACCTCACTTGAAAAGATCAAGATGGTGTATAAAAAACGCTGCTAGCAGAGCAAAGCTATCTTTTTCTTCACTTGTATATATTTGATTCAATTGTGAATAACGCAACCTTCACCTCTTTGAAAGAGAAAGAAAGTGCAAAAAGTGTTAGAACAGTTGCTATTCCAATTATGTCCACTCACTAAAATGTAAGTTAAGTTTAGGCATCGATAATAGACAAATATAAATAACAACGGGCGATATTTACACATACAAATATTGAAGAATTTTACCTCACTAACACTAAAATACATAGCTTGACATTGTTAATCAATTAATAACGCTATCTTAAAGTGCAAGAATTTTGATGAAAACAAAACATATATTTATCAACTTTATTAGACGTTTCTAGAGGGCATAATATGTTCTGGTGTTTGTAAAGCTACATATTATTTACCCATATATCTATATTCTGTGCTAATTGTTTGCATACAAACACATTAAATATATATATATATATATATATATATATATATATATATATATATATATATATATAAATATATATAGTTCAGATTTTCTTTCTCCAACTTAACAGCATGGCAAGAAGGAAGAAAAGAAACAAAACAACCAACTGAAGATGGAGTATATAACTAAGATCTAATGTTATAAATTTCAAACAAGTAAAATATTCATTTATTTTCCTGATTTCGTTTTCAAGCTCACTTAATGCGTATTTTATTTTACCCAAATTAAATCAACGTTTACAATATGAACTCAAACTTTATATATACATATATATATATATATATATATCTGTGTGTATGCATATATATATATATATATATATATATATATAAATTAATATATATGTAAATTCATACGCATACACATATAAATATATATATATAAATTCATACCCATACGTATAGAAATTTATATATATATATATATATATATATATATATATATAAATTTATAAATAAATACGTATATATATATACATCTATATATATATATATAAGTATATATATATATAGGTATATATATATATATATATATATATATATATATATATATATAGGTATATATATATTAAGAAGTTTGAATTATTGAGTTGCAGCACATCCGAAATCTTAAAGAATACGATATTTAAAGTAGGGTTTCTGTTGGTGTACCAGGACACACAGAACAACACCTTAAAAATAATTAAACACCTTGCAAAATGTAATCATACAGTGACTACTTATTTTACGGTACATTAATACAGAAAACTGATGTCTTGATTTTTTTAACTATAGTATTTTCATATCTTTGAAATTACTTGTTTTCTCTAATGTTAAAACTTATTTTCTTTTCAGAAACCTCGAAATTCTAGTAATAGTTGTAATTTTAAAGATTTTTTGTTTGAGTGGAGATTACTGCACTTTTACCAAATCATTACTAGCTGAAATAAGTTCCAAATATAGATTCTTGATGATTGATGATCTGTTTTAGAGACGACCTTAAGGCCAATCGTCACATTACAAACTACTCAAATCAGCTCATTTGCTTTATAACAAGCTGTCATTTGTTAAAGTCTAATCAATAGTCGCTGAGATTTGAAACTTAAAATATTTCTAAAGAAGGCGATATATATATATATATGTATATATATATATATGTGTGTGTGTTTTTGCGCGCGCGTGTGTGTTTGTGAGTATAGATAGTAGATGTATGGGTGTATCAATATATATATATATATATATATATATATATATATATATATATATATACATATATATATATATACATGTATATATATATGCTTGCTACCAAATTGACTATTTAAATCCACGTATTTTTTATTCTATTAACCACAACTACATGACAATTGGAAGGTTTTTTGAGAAATCTAATAATGTTTGTAGTTAAGTTTTATATAACAACTGGAGAACCACTATATGTTCTACCCAATAAAATACGCGTAAATTGTACTACATTTGGGTTGATAGCGTCCGAGAAATCAGCGTTGTTTTACTGCCTCTGTTTTCTCACATGTGGCTTGCAAGGCTACTAATATCCTGGAAAGCTATACTGCTTCGGGTGTATCCAGTGTGGCCTTGACAGGCGACTAATATACATTGAAATGAGTTGTAGCCTTGATAAAGTATTTGCCGTCCTCTAGGTCATCACACTCTTCTCTTACTAGAACAAAATAAGTGTAAATATATATCCAGAATATTATATAGCTATTACTTGTATGATCTTTTATTTTCCAAAAATATTACACCAAAAATATTCATGGGTTATTCGTGTTATTATGTTGTACATTTTACTATTTTTTACAAAAAAGGACCTTAAACATTAGTACTTATTAATCTTGCGTGTGTATCATAACATATACTATAAGTTACTCGCACACTTGATCAGGGATTAATTGCATCGGAGGGGTATATGTACTATGATCAATGCGTTTGACGTAATCCCTGCGCAGTTTTTTGTTTAAACTTTCAAAAGGCAATGCACTATTTCTAACCCGACCGGTTAGGAATATCACTAGATGATCGTCCATATATACACATAAGCACACACCACACGCACACACTCACACACACACACATATATATATATATATATATATATATATATATATATATATATATATATATATATTCAATAATATAATTCAAGGAAACTATATTTTACACGGAGTAGCTCGAAAAAATATTTAATAATGAACATGTATTAATTTACATAAGTAGTGACATATTTATACTTTCAAAGTTATTTTATACAGGTTTACGCTTTATGGTAGGATCATGTTTAACATTCTATCTTCAACTATTAAACCCGTATTATATTTCGTTATGCTTGAATATATAATTAATGTTTGGAATCGTTAATGTATCTAGTATATCATAAGGTATCTTAATAAATGGCATTTTTACAGGAATACTATTTTATAAGTATAGAATTACCACGGATTTATATCCTCGTTGGAAAACAGGAATGATTGCAAAGAGTGGTTTTATGATACTTTCTCTTTTACTCGTTTGATTTGAATTGTGTATTTCTTTTTAGTGTAGTTTTGTGTTGACGTACCACATTTAGCATTAAATGTATTTCTTTTATCCGTTATCTAAATTGAGAGATGCTAATATATGGACCCTTGGGGCCGGTCGATTTGCAAATTTTCAGAAAATAAACATGGCACTGGTGATGATAGTTAGGATTTCATGTGATAAGAACATATACCAAAACTTAGATTCCCATCTTGAACAGAAAATTGAGCATTTGATTGTAAAAATCCTGTACAAAAATGATGCAACATTGCATTTTTCACAACACCGACTTTGAAATTTCACTATTTTTTATAAAATATTCAATTAAAATTGATATATTTATATGAAATACATTGAAAGAAAAATAAATACATGGATTATAATTTTAATTATAAATCACAACTAGCAAAATAGCTCAACTTTTACTGCATTGGTTAAACAAAAATTGTAAAATAGCTAATTAGAAATTAAGTCTTTTAAATTTGACAATTCAAAAAGATATGTGGAGATCTATTACACAATATAACAACTTGATACAAGGTACAAAACGATGTATTTCATTTTTTATTAGAGGCAATAATATAAACATATAATAGAACTAAATTGTTCTGTACAGTTTTCTTTTTGATCAAAATGAAGGTCTAATTTGCTGGCATAATGGATTTGTAATACGGTGTCTATGTCTTGCTTCCTACCAATATACGAATTTTTGAGAAAAATCGATCAAATTCGACCAGTGTGTGGCTGGCAAAATTGATAGCACTAATCTTTTTCATTTTTAAAACATTTTTGAGTTGTTCACTATTTCTGGAAAAAACAACAAAAAGAACAAAACAATTATTTGAAAACACTTATATTTTTTTTATATTTTTCCGATGTAATATGAATAGAACCAACTATTGTTTGGGTAAATTCGATATCATATTTTTTGGAAGTAGTTCAAAAGCACTATATTTTGAACAGTTCCAAACAGTAATTTGGATTTCAGTTAATTGTTTTGTTCTCTGACTCATATTTAAATGTACTGTTGTTGGTTAACAAATATTGTCGGTTTTGATCTCAAACAAACTAACTGCATATACTAGGGTTATGAATTTGACAAAAATGTTTAATTTATCATAGTTTGGAGGATATACAACTCTAGTTTTAAACACAATTATCTTGCGGCTTATGTTAACCACCTTCCCTGATTCAAGGGGCAATTTTCTAAGTTTACTTCTTCACAAGAAATGCCAACAGAATACCCAAAAAGATAATGATGATCGGGTGAGACACTAATTTTTTAGAATTCTACTTGAGGCAAATCTTGAGAATTATTGATGCAAAGTTTCGTCAAAGAACCAGTGAATGGTGTTAGGCTTTTTCTTGTTCCATCAACTAATCTAAAATTGCGGAAATGGCAGTTCGCATAGTGGAACCTGAAAATTGGAAAATTTATATGTTTTATAATAGAGTCAGATTATATAATAAATACCAATATATTATTTTATCTTCCACAAACAAAAAAGAACATAATTGCAGATGAATCTATAGAATTAATTTACCTCCTTGTTAGGAGGGCAAGTGCAGATTAATTGGCTTGTATGACAATTTTCTGTCCTGCACTTTACTGCAAAGTTATCACATCTCAGGACAGAAAGTTTACAGCTACAAGAAGATATCTCAAACAGTCTATCTAGATGTTTCTTCATTCTTTCCACTTTGATTGCTGCAAGAGATTTCCTGTAAATATCTTTGCCCCTCTTATAGCAAAAGATATTGACCTTCTGTCCTATATAATGTTATCTTAACAGGGGCAATTGTGCATTTACTGCTTGCGGAATGCTAATTACTTCATTGGCAATTAACTTAGAAATACCATCATGTTTAAACTGCGGATAAGTGTTTTCGAGGAAATAACTAAACTGGATGACTTCTCGTGAAGTTGGGGGTATGGTTTTAGCTTAATGACAAGGCTGACCAGCAAATTTTGTAAACCACGGATTAAAACTGAACGTCGTGCTTTACTGACATTCTAATCTGAAAAGTGAAATATATAAATGGATTAAAACTGAAGGAAACTGTATTAGGCTATTTTCCAGTTTCATACGTAGAAAATAAGTGCTAGTCATAAGAAATAATGAAAAATTTGTAAAGTTGAATTAGATGTATTGAAGAGAGAGGGGCAAACCAAATCAGAGGCATAGTAATGTTTAGTTTGGATATTTTTAGCAGATTTTAGCTCCTCATTAGATTACATGAATTTATCCATAAAGAGATGAATTGTTGCTGTAACTGTGCCATTTAAACTGGTGTCTAGTGTTTAGAGTTTGAAAACCAGCGCGTGTGCATCTATGTAACCCTGCTATTTTTATAGTATTTTAAAGTTGACTTTATTTTTTATGAAATTCTTGTTTATTACATTTTTAGGTGAAAGTACAGAATAGTTACAATACATCTCCTTCCCATATTAAAATGACTTTCTAAATAACAAAGTTGTTTTAGCACAATAACATAGATGCATAAATAACGAAAACCCTTTAAAGGAGTTTCCTTATTTACTCGTATTAATCTTTGTGGCTTATCTGATTTTAAAACTATATTTTTTTAAGAACAACACGGCATAGAACAATTACTTCCTGAAGTAAAAGAAATTAAAATTGACACTAATTTTCTGCTAAGTATTTTTTTATTAAGTAGAAAAACTTGAAAAGTTATGTGGTTATATTCCGTAAGGAATGTGTAGAATAAAATTGTATGGACTATTTTTTTTGTTTTGCTTTAATATAAAACTGGAGTATTATCATAGTTTAATGCAAATTTTATATAGAATTTGATGTGAAATATTAGGTTGGTGCAAGAATATTTTTGACGTTCATTTGAACGTCAAAAATACCATTATTTTTGTACCAACCTAATAGAAAAACAGATTAAAACAAATTAAAAAATATGTATGTTTTAATTCATTGCAGACACTTGTAATATAATAAAATATATTTTAAACAAGTGTTTTTATTTTTTCCTTTAGAAATAATTCAGCCTAAATCGTAATGTTTTCAAATTAAATAATAAACAAACGTTAATTTTAATTATCAATACCGAGCGTGTTTTGCGACGGTGAAATCCAACATGTTTCCACCTTAAAAAAATCCTGCAATGAAAAATCACACTTTGGTGGCTATTATTGTAAACAAATAATTTTGCAATTACACTTAATATTAAGTTACCCATTACCCTCGCTTATTTAATTTAAAAATATAGTTTAACAAATATTCTAAATAATGATTCCATATTCTTAACCGTAGGACTGTTTTGATGACGGGACGATCTTGACAATTCACCGAAACACTTTTAATTGCTTCAATTTTTCAACATTTAAAGTAATTTCCTAAAGCAAATATAACGATTTTGAGACAAATATTTCGTGTAGGTATTTTCTATGTCGTACCCCAACTATCATCACTATTGCCTTCCCGAGGTTCCAACATCGACTTGCCCTAATGGGGCATATCAACATGCTCCACGGGTTTTACTATAAACCTATGCGGATTACATCATTTATATGTTTCCCGAGCAATCATCTTCATATTTGTTAAAGTCAAGTTTCGATTTCTTTGTGTAAAGCGAAAACAATCCTTTATCTGTCTTTTATCTCGTTACGGAAAAAATACTTATTCGGTGTCGGAACGCATTGTCTCTATAGGTTGCCGTAAGTGCATTTTGTATTGACTCTCATTCGCTGGACTGATTAGTTTGGAACCTAATACAAGTGTACGTTATATGTCTGTAAGTATTCTTAAATATGTTTTAGTATGGAAATACATTAGATACGTTTCGAAAAAGCTTAATGAAAACATTCTGTTGCAGTAGGAATAGTTCAATTTCGATTAATGTTAACATATTTTGACAGCCTAAAATTTAAATTACATTTGAGGAATTCTATCACCGTATCGTCAAATCCGACGTATATAATCAACGGTAGCTTGTGTTATAAGCCAGGCTGTGTTAGAATTAGTGTTTCTATTATGATTAAAATGTTACCATGAAGATTAATTAACATTTATAAAACCAACAATATGTTATCCACAATGCAGAGTAGATTACAATGCATTTTCAACAACATTACTGCAGGAAGGCATGTTAAGATTCTTTTCTGTATATTGTGATGCATCTCCGACCAGAATAGACAATAACTCGAGTTGATTAACAAATAGACGCATTATATCTCGGGCATCGTTGGTTCTTCATTTTTCTATAAAACATAATAATGTACCCGCAATCATGGTGTACGTGTTAGTGTTTATAATAAAGAATGGGGATTTATATGTATTTCTAAGGGTGAGAAAATAAGTATTATTTATGTTTGGAGCTATGTCCACATGATATATACAATCTTACCGTATATTCACTTATACTCTTACTGTATTATAAATTAACGTACAGTTATAAAAGAAAATAAAACGCGCGCACGAATGATTTTATATTGAACACTATTTTAGCTTATCCGAAATATTTTTCCACTTTTTCGTGTAGCACCTATTCTGAAACATTAGAAATGTACTATTGTAACAATTATATATACATATATATATATATATATATATATATATATATATACATATATCAGTGTGTGTGCGTGTGTGTGTGTGTGGGTGGGTGTATAAATAATACATATATATATGGTGCATATATATATATTAATTAGACATATATATATATTTATATATATATATATATATATATATATATATTTAAACACTAAAACTTAAGCGTAGTAAAAGGGAAAACAAATTGTTTTAATACGTTTTTATATGCCTTGTATGATTTGATATGTGTCTTGCGTAATATATGTTTGCACGATGGATGACTGCTAACAGTTTTTAACTGATTATTATGATTTTTTGGATTGTCAATAATACTTAATTCTTACACAGCATAGACAGTATTCGATTTTACTTTGCAAAAATCATTTGTTTCAACTTCTACAAGGTGAAAGATTTTGGCGTCACGTCCAAAAGTTGAAAGTCTTATATAATTTCCCAACTGAATTCGGATCTCATTTTCCAATCTTCCATATAAGAGGGAATATTCCTCAAAAAGGTAATTGATCAAATATACCAACGCATTTGTCTTTCATCTGAATCCATAATATTCGAATCTACTGTTTAAAGTTGCGTTCATCAATTTTAATATTCTTTCCGGTTTCTTAAACGAAAAAGCAATTCGATTCTTCATATTAGCGCTTCTGGCGTAAAGGAGTTATCGGTATTTCGCTTAATCAACCATTGTGTGTTATTTTTAGCAAGATATGAATCGATTGCGATATTGGTTCAAAGGGAGAATTATTCAATTTAGATCGATAGATATTGCAATGGATTTGGAAGTGAGGAAATTATCTACGATATTTTACAGTTAACGCAATGCAGTGTTGGAAATACCCGCCTGATTGCAGCTAGATAATTTGATTATCTTTACAGATGAACATCATGTTGATTCTTCTATTACATTATCTTTGCATGCAAAACCAGTTGCCCATATATTTCCTATAAAGAATATTGCGGAGGAACCATAATATATATCGGACAAGACAATCTACTTGTTTAAGCTGAAATAGAAACAACAGTTGGATCCACTGAGCTTTCTTATATTATGATATCATGGGATATTATAGCCAAAGATCGGTATACTCCAGTTTAAAGATGGTAAGCATATAATATTTTGATTGCTAAAAAGAATATATAAAAGGAGACGGTAGTTGTGTTAGTTTTAATTGCATTCTATAATAGACATTTGGCTAGGGTTCTATATAATGTTATTATATAAAAAATATGTAAGGGCGTTACAGGGATGGTACACTATAGCGAGTGTAAGGATATACAGAGGGCAGGTAATAAAACACTATGATTTTAAAGGATTCGCCGCAACTATGGAAATGAGAGTACATGTGAGAAAATATTATATGCAAAGCATGAAAACTATGTAAAAATGTTTTCAGTTTAAATGTAAATCATTTACGAGAACTATTCATTTTTACTTTATAATGTTTGTGTGCCATTTTATAAACTTTAGAAAAAAAAGTATTACATTTTAATTTAAACGGATTCCATATTTTCTTTTTCTTTTATGTCATGTACATTGTGTTACACTTTAGAAATATAATCCATCTATTTTCCATTTAATGATGCAGATGCAATTTTCAGTTAACATTTTTATAAAGTACCGCATTGGATAATGAAGTAAACAAAATAAATTAATCAGTTTTTTTTTTGTTTTATGACCTATTTTCTCGGACAATATTTTGTTTCTATTTGTATGCAAAATGTAAACACCCTTCAACTATATTTGAAACTTAAACTACCCGATGATATTATGTATGTTTTTTCCTTATTTTGCCAAGTGTATCTTTCACCACGCATAGAATGATATGATAGAATTGTTCACAATACATTATTTCTCATTTAAATTTTAGATCTAATCATGTAAAGATCATTATATTGCATTAAATATATATTAATATACCCCATCCAGTGTAATCCAGCCGTAAAATGTGTATCAATATTATATCGCCATGCACATTTTGTAGCTACTGTTATAAAGCTGCTTAGATTATTATGTTATTGAACTCAGCCGACAAATAGCATTTATTGTGTATAGATCAGTTCATTCGCAATAAGAAAGGCAGTTCACCAAAACATCCGTCCCAACCTGATTATTTCAAAATAGTCTATTAGTATTTCCGTTTAATTTCAATTTGTCATAGATTGTTCCATTTCTCTATTCCTTGGGGGTTAATTGATCCAGGAGATTATTTTTGATATGTAAGAAAAAGTATTATTGCCATTTTCCCACCTATTACCTACGGGATTTTAATGAAACTATCGATTACTCTCCCACACGTGATTAAGTGTCAATAAACGCGTAGTCACTTACGATTGGCGAATGTGCTGTCTCTTTAAAGATAGTGATCGATTACCCTGTCTGTTTTGTGTGTTGATTTGTGGCCAAACGCCTTTCTAAGCAAGGGAGAGCTACATTTATTTTACCTACAACAGTATTGGTATTTTTTTCGTTTGCCTTCTGTTGGTCTTTTCCTAAACAAGAATTTGTATTTTAAACCTGTGTTGTTCGTTGTAATTTTTTTGCAGTAATTACTGATTATCTCGTTCTATAATTTAAATCTATGTACTTAATCCGAACCCAATATGTTCTTGGCATTTCATAGTACATGGAAGTTTAATTTTTTCAGTTTTCTCCAATAGTATCAAATTAGTAAAACATTCTCATTCAAAGTAAATTTGGATACGATGCACGGCCGTTTTTGTATTGCACGATCTCAGAAATGCCGTCTATGTAATTTATTCCATGCCTCCAAATTTAATATTGAAATATCTGACCCGTAGCAATTGCATTTTTATTTCTTTATCAAGAAGTTTTACTCCAGCATATTCGCGTACACCTCTTTAATTTTCGCTTCGAGTAGAATTCAGACTTTCTTTATTTTACTTTTGTTTCTGCAATAGCGATTTATGTTTTTTTTGTGTATGCCAAATATTTATGACAGATATGTCAGTCTCTAACGCAATGCAAATTTCCAACATTGAGATCAAGAAGACGCGTCTTTTCTTCGGAACATTCTTTTTAGAAGTGTGCGGGTGTTTTGTTACTTACGTTTTAGGTTTCATTACTTATTTAAAACTAAAATCCAAATCAATAGCTAGATAATTTTTAATTATGCTTTATGGCAGTTTTCTGTTCATTTTTGTAGGGTTTAATTAGTTCAGTTTAACAAAATGTGTTTGGACGCTCCTTAATTTTTCTTGTATTTTCAGTTACGGGACGCGTAGTTTCATCACACCCTTCCGTTGTTGCTGTGGATTTTAATTATAAACGTGTGACCTCTTGAATTTGTGGCCAGGATGTTTTTGGTGTTCACATAATTGTCATTGTTGTTATATTTTCTTTTTGTAATATGTACGTTCTGTAACTTGCTCTGAAGCTACGTGAAATGGCCGATAAGAATTGTTGAGAAAAATAAAGAATGTATAGATTGTTTATATTTAATAAGATTCAGTTTAAAAAATTAAGTTGCTATTTTCACCCAATGTACATGCTTTTTTATAGGAGACAAAAAACATGTACATGACAGAATTGGGTTTTTTAAGCGGTGACAAAATACATAAAAAAACATATTCTCTTTTTACGTAAACCCGACTCTAATTTAACTGTCGTGGTCGAACAGAGAAAGTGACAAAAATAAAATTACAACATGTGTTTATTTTATTCGTTTTGAAGACAATCACCTTGCTTTTACATGGATGCGCACCACAAGTATATAAACGCGATTTCTGTGACTGGATTTTTTTTTCATTATCAAATTATTTGTTTTGTTAATATCACAAAAATGCTGTTTTATTTTTTAGAGAAATACAAGTCCTGGAGACATGATTTCTTAGTTCGCTAGTATTCTTTAGACTGTTTCTCTGTGATTCCTTCAGATAGTTCTGCCGACTCTACATCCTTAATATTCTACAATACGTCTTTGAACTTGTAATCTCCCCGAGAGTTTTTTTAATGTTCTTCGAACGCCACCTCGAAACTGACATGCAATTGAAAAAATATTCATTAATAGAACTGGTCATTATAGTTAAGTAAAACTAACCATCAAATAGCGAACTATAAAAAATAAATAATTAGCTAATGGAATTTTTTCAAGAAATATAGAAATTAACTAACTTTTAATGGAGTTGCTCGCATATCATCGATTGAGTAGATAAAGAAGTTGAATTTTAATAATTGTAAATGTATAAACTCGGTATTTATATAAATGTGAAAAATATTTACTTTATGTTATATATATATATACATACATATATATTTATATAAATATATATGTATGTATATATATATATATATATATATATATATATATATATATATATATATATAATATTTTGCATTTAGTAATAAGCTCGGGCAATGGACTTCTGTTATAATGCATGCAGGTTCCCAACATTGTTTGCTTGTTTTATTTTTAATATTTTCATACAATTTCATTATTTTTTTATTATTTTAATTCACAAAAAAACTGCTTGTAATAAAAAATCGTCTGATTATCTTTTCGATTCGCTAAACTCTTATAAAACTTCAATGATTCTTATCAACGACTGATCTAGCCAGAATGAAGCTTGCATAGCTCGTCATATAGGTTCCCTTTCTTTATAATGCTTAGATTAAATGGCGTGACTTCATTTCCGTAGTAGTTGTATATACACACACACATATATATATATATATATATATATATATATACATACATATATATGTATATATATATATATTATTCTAATGCAAGAGAGCATCTACTATTTTTAGTAAGCACTGTATATATCGAAAGATAATTAAGAAAAAGTAACAGTTTTGCGACCAAACAATTGCAGACTATTTCCATGACTAAGAAAATTGATTAATGTAAATTAACTTCAATATTTCGATTCATATCAGAATCTTTATCCATAAACACAGGTTACTTTAACGTACTATAGCGGTGGTAATTCTTGTCGCGTTTTCCTTCAGATGTTTGTGAAGTATTAGGGTTACAAACCACATATAGTAAAAAACACATGTCGAAGCATATTGACTTATCATGTTTTCCTTTGAGAGAATTTTATTAGAAGCGTAATATATTTCGCATATAAAATTTTGATGTGAAATACACATTTTAGTACCGATATGTATTGCATTAAAATTAATATATATTTAAAAAAATCTGAATAAGTTGTTTTTTTATAGTACCGTTACATTATCCTCTATAATATAAATCTTCCTTGTATATTTAAATATATATATATATATATATATATATATATATATATATATATATATATATATATATATATATATATATATATATATGCATATGTGTTAGTTTTTCTGAGTGAAATTTGGACAGAGGTGACTAATTTTCAGGAGACAGGTATCGATTAAATGCTCGAGCGTTCTAACGACAAATATCGAAAATTTGTGCAAACACATCAATTCTTTCACGTTCAATTGCACCATTTTTCTATAGGGAGGGATCGCTTTTTTTCGCTGATATCTCCAAAAGTCTTCCTCTCCTTCATATTGAATAATCAAAATTTAAAACTTCGCCACTTCTTTTTCATGATTGAAGCAACAGCACAGACATCACGTTTTTTTTTTCACTTATTTCCCTCCTTCACAGTACGGGTTCGAACCTGCCTGCCTACTACTACATCTTTTTTGTCTTGCTTAAAACACAAGTAACATCCGCGCAGCGCCTGTCAGCAAGGCTAGTCTACAGTGCATATCAAAATAATAACGAGTTTACATTTTTAAAATATTTAAGGAACGAGTGAATAAAAATTTCATGACACTTTGAGAAAGTGCTGACAATAATATTCAGCTACTGCAGTCAGAAAATAAAAGTATTTAAAGCAGTATTAGCGAAACTATCATAGAGGACAGGAATATCTGTTGATTGCAGTGTGTCAACTTATAAATGAGGTTGAGAAAAAGACAATATACCCATAACTTGATTATTGAAATAACTTTAAAACTTTACATGGGCAAGGAAAAATGCTCCGAGCACAATAACTACATAGCGATTTCTTTGTTAACATAATTAGTAGGAAATATGCGATTTTATATGAATGACCGTTAAAAGATGTTGGCCCATAGACTTAGTTTAATGTGTGTGTTTGGTCAACAGTTATTCCTAGCGATACATCTTGGAGAGAATCCCGCAACGTCGCTTCATGATACTCCAAAGGTTCTCAATTGGGTTCAATCTGGTGAATTCGCAGGCCACTCCATCTTCCGTGGCCCAAAGACCCACAGTTGTTACAAACGCACTTTGGTTTTGTTTGCTGCATGCAAGGAATCATTATACGGCATAAAAATAATGGTTCCTCTGCACGTCAATCTTTGCTTTTCAGCCATGGTTCAAAGTGATCCTTCAGAAAAGCTATGTAAGCATTGTACGTCATTTTTACACCTTTTGGGACTCTCCATGAGCCAATTAAGGTGCCTCCAATAACTGCAGCTAACATCATTTTCCCACCACCACGTTGTAATCGCCTTAAACCCTGATTTCGGTGACGTCCATTTATGATCCATTCCTTGCCCCAGCCACCTGGGCCATCAAGAGTGACACGCACTACATCAGTGAACAAAACTTGGGAAAAATTCGTTTTAATGTTGTCCTCTGCTAAGTTTAATCGGTTTTGTATGTGATTTTGCTTTAATGGAGGGTTTGTCACAGGCTTAACAGACTTTCCACTTCTTTCAGAAGGCGACATTGTGTACTTTTTGAGACATTCTTCAATCCGGCTTGGTCAAAGACTTCTCGACTTGTTTGACCAGGGTTATTTACATTACGTTTAATTTGCAGTGGAGAAAAGCGTAAAACAATTCCAGATTTACCTTTACCAGTTCTCTTACGTACCTTTGTTGGGTCTATGACAAAGTTCTTTACAGTTTGATGGTACTTTCACTCTCATTTTCGATATTTGGATGGTAGTCTTAATTTTTGCTAGCTATTCTGTAATAGTATGCTTTTCAGAACTACTCGAACCACTTTTACGATCCATTTAATTGACGAAACAAACTGCCTTGTAAATAATTTGACACACGTCAAATACCGTGGATTCGGGAATTACAATGTCAATTGTTTACTTGCGCGAAACATTACGAATATTTCACAGTATGCCCAGCTCAGCATTGCCAAAGTTTCCGAAGCTTTTGCAACGAAACTACGGGTAGATTTATGAAACTGGTAAAAACAATGTAATGTCGTTAATAATTTGACACACAGTGTATAATATAAATCTTTCCTGTCTTATTAAAATGTATGCATGTATGTTTGTATGCATGCCAAATACTTTCGACAGAGACAGCGTATTTTGACGGCATGGGTATTATTTTGAAGCGCAGTCTTCAGACGAAAAATATCGAAAGATTAGTAAAAAAACAACTAGTATTTCTTTACTCCAAACTGGGTAGATTTCTATAGGGACAGGACTGTTTTTCGCTGATAGTTCGCAAGGCATCCCCTTTTGTTTGGCAATGGGCGAAACATCGAAGACGTCGCGTGTTTTTCACGTTATTTTCCTCTGTCCTATTACCACATTTTCTTGGCACAGCAGTCACCCCGCCACCCATACAACGCCGGGAACACAGGCTAGTACAATATATATGAAGCCATAATTATCACGGAGAAATTAATTTATATATAAGTATGTATTTATTTAATGGCTAATCTAAAAACTGAATGCATCGTGAAGACCTTCGTTTGTGAATAAATAAGCGCATCATATTATATGAAGCCGACGATGTTTATATAAATAAATTAAAAGACAAGATTACCAAGCGCTGTTCCCGTGCTTAAGAATGGAAGGTGTATCATCTAGATAGTTGAAGATTCTATGCTAGGTATTATATTGGTGTCATGGTAACTGCATTTAAGAGATAAGTTACAGCAATTTGTTTTTACTCTAAAAGTATATATATATATATATATATATGTATATATAATGTATGTCTATGTATGTATGTATGCATATATATGCATATATATGCATTTATATATATATATATATATATATATATCGGTATCATATAAAGCTCAACCAATTTCATAGAAGCTTATAAGAAAGCAATAAGAATCGAAAAAGAAGTCAGAAAAATATATAATCGTTAATATTGAATGGTTCGATTATTTAATAATCGTATACCAACGAATAGTTCGGGGTTGTAGAGGACTCTTTATACCAAGGTGTTTTGAAACCTAATGCTTCTCATCAGACGAGTAGAGAAGTTACACGCTAACATGATGCGCCGTCTTGCATTGGATTCATCATGAACGAAAAATCTATAAAAATTAGAGATGTTGTTAAGGGAAAGTTAATCGAAATCTAAGATACATGAGGAACGTATTATAAAGTGTAATGCAAAAAAGGTGTATAGAGTTTCTAACACATTCTTAAATAATGTCGGTAGTCTATGTTCTAAGCGGAGGTATAGAGGTGGATGAGTGGTAGTTCTATTTTATTGGTATGAAGATTTATAGTATCTATGCATAGATACTAATATGTTACATAGCATGTTCGCCAATATATAGTTTTTGATTTCTGACTTAATTTCCAATCTTATTGTTATATATATATATATATATATATATATATATATATATATATATATATATGAGAGAGATAACGTACTAATTGAAAAAAAAAACAACTACTCCACCGAGATATCTATAATTGAGCTCCATAATTAATAGAACGTTTACTATTTATTTATATAAAAATGATCATTAGTTTAATGTCGCTATGCTACCATAATGATTTCTAGTTCAAGTAGTTTTAATAGTAACAAGGCCATGCTCATAAGGCAAATAAAAATAGAAAGGTGATATGTTAAAAGAAGCATGGAAAACATTGAATATAATCTGTTCAAAGGATAATGAAAACAGAGAGGAAAAAAGAAGAACATAGAGCATAAAAAAGAGTAATAGAAAAACAGTGGGCACAGTTATTACTTCAGACTTCAAGGTCAAACATATCAAGACATAACCATAAAGACTGATTTTCGCAATCAATCCTTATGCAGAGTAAGGTCAATGCAATTGCATTTAACATATTATCATTACTTTCAATTAATTGGTTATCGATGTTTTTTTCTGTATTTAAGGGCACATATTTGGTCTATATGTACTTACCATTATTGCTTTATATATTTGTATATTTAACATTATTGCTTTGAAAATGACGGTACTATATTTACTGCATCTTATTAGTAATAAGTATAAAATACACAATATAAATTAATAACAATAAAAATGCCCACGAGTTATATATATATATATATATATATATATATCCATCTTACTTGTGTGTGTGTGGGTGCGTGTACGTATGTCGGAATGATTAAGCGCATATATACATGCGTGTTTTGGTTGGAAAAAAAGTATATATATATATATATATATATATATATATATATATATATATATATATATATATATATATATATAATAAAAAATAAAAAATTAAAAATAATTGTTAGCGGTGGATGTATGCGAGTACGTGTGTGGGTGTGTAGGTGGGTATGTATATGTGTATATATATATTTCTATTTATGTACGTGTGTGTATGTGTGTGTGCCTGCGTACGTGTGCGTGTGCATGTGTACATGTACATGAATGTATATGTATGCGTATGTGATTGAGTGTGAGTGTATGCTATACATGGGGAAAGAAAGTCTTTAAAAAGAACCCTAAAAAAGCCATAAAAACCTTCACCATATGGACTAAAAACACTCTTTTAAACTAACTTTGACCGGTCACTGTGAACACTTAAAGTTGGAGACAGAACGTCTGAACACTGAACACACGCATCGCATCACTATGAAAAACATATTTAATATCAGCGTAGGCATATCTACAAACTCCCATTTTAAAGAAGAACTTTTTACGAAAATATCTGAAGAGAGCACACCCTAAGCTCGAAACGCGTTATAAAAATATTTTAAAATAAAAAATATGATGAAAACCTTAAAAAAAAAAACACAATTGTTGATGGCTACACTCTTTTAAATATATATATATATATATATATATATATATATATATATATATATATATATATATATATATATATAAAGAGAGAGAGAGAGAGGAGGGAAAGAGAGGGGTGGAGTGTCAGAGGACGGATAAGTGCATGTGAATATTTGAACGATATGCGAATTATATGCTTTTCTTATTTTATATTAATCTAATTTGGCTGTTATTGTTTGTGTATGTGTGTATGTCTGCCTCAAACTTTCACAACGCCGACGGATTTTCGGGATAGAGTTCTCATTTTTAAGCTCGACCATTTGGAGGACAAATATTGAAAATTGCCCCCCAAATTATTTCATTCACTAGCAACTGGGTACATTTCGTACAGGGAGAGGTCGGCTTTTTCGTCGATATTTTCGATTAAAATGCCTTAATTTAAACCTACGTAATTGTCAGTTTGTTGTAACAAGTCCCGTTTTTAACGTTCTTTCTCTACTTCGCGATGCCTGCCTGTGTACTGATATTTTTATTTGCTCAACAGCAACCCCAAATACCCGGGCAAAGCCGGGCACGCAGGCTTGTATTATATAATATATTAAATTCGTAGGTAGGATTTCGGTTCTTATCTATATGTATTATTACTTTTTTATTTCCTATGAGAGTCTATGGTATCATAGCGTAATGGATTAAGACGGTGGGTTGAAATACATAACGCCCAGTGTTCGAATTCTAACTAACAGTCAAGCTACGCTGAAGAGGGGTAGGGCTCCGAAACACGCGTGTACGTAGATTACCGTTTGATCCTGGACATGATCTTTAACTATGTCCGATGGTGAGACGCCAGCTTGCCGGCTTTGGGGAGTTTAACGGCACTCTTTAGCTTCCATTACTTCAGGGGCACTCTGACCCGGACTGGTATTACCTGCTAGGGGTCAACAAATGGGTTAAATAGAAACCGACTTGAAAAGAAATATGTATTTTATTAATTTTTTTTCCTTAAATCATTGGATTCGGCATTAAATAACCTGAAAAGTGTTGATGTGCTGTATATCTACCAACGATGTTTTCTCTAGGAACTAGCTGATATAACGCCCATTCTCTAATTTTAAGTTAAGTTTTGATTCCTGCGATATCTATCTTAAAGATATAAAATGTTTTTGATTGTAAGCTCGTTATATAGGTGAAGTATTCATCCCAATACCTATTAATGAATATCTTTATATAATTAATGAAATATTTAATAGTATTCAATAATGCATTTCTTATTATTTCTGAAAAAAATCATGTGTTCACACACATGTAACTTATATACTGTCTGCCTGATTTTTATTTCGAAAACGTTTAATATGCAGCACATTTGGTTTTAAACATTTAACTTGGAAAAAACTTAACAATCTAGAAGCCCTACTAAAGAGTTTACCAAAATATATGTCACGTACAGAGGAAAAAAGATTCCATGTAAATATATATATATATATATATATATATATATATATATATATATATATATATATAACGCGACCTTATATATGCATGCATATATATATATATATACATATATATATATATATATATATATATATATATATATATATATATATATATATATATATAAGGAAAAGTAAATTAAAGCTGTAAATTCAGCTTTAAAATCCAAAGTTATTGTCGACTGAATATTCCAAAAAGGAATATGAAAAGTCCTTATTCCGTGGCGTTTCAAAGAATGCTACTCCTTTATACTTCTCATCAGAGCACATTAAGAAATCAGCAAATTATATTTGTAGCAATGCTAGAATTTGCTAGTTAAAACATTAAGTCCACCCGCCATTTATTGTAGTAATAAATTTCCAAATAAAAGTGAAAGAATGTGAAAAAATGTCGGATATGTAAATGATAATAAAAAATAAAAACCAACCGCGCATATTATTTCAGCTTGCATGGAAATTATCTCAAGTTTATCCAAAATGCCAAATAGTTCTTTTTAGAGTATGCAGTCCAAAATATGTCGAATTATATACATCCTCACGCTGGACTACTTTTAGACTCTATTTTCCCGGAAGAACTACATTGTATTTCGTTCAATCTTAAAAGAATTTTCATGCAAGATGAAGTATTATGCGCAGTTTGTTTTTATATGTTTATAAAGTTTGATTGTAAAGTTGAACTTACAGTTTTTATTTTCTTTCTCTTATAATAATCAATACACTCTATTGCGTATTGAGCTTTTTTATTCGATTAGGATTACAGGTTTTTATATATAAATACTGCTTTTTGTATTAGTTTTAAGTTCACTATTGCGTATATAAGTTAAAACTACGTCCTCTGGATTTCATTATATATATATATATATATATATATATATATATATATATATATATATATGCAAGTATGTGTGTGTGTGTGTGTGTGTGTGTGTATACAAACAGTGTGCTCTGTCTAATATATTGATTGAAAAAATTATTTGGCTGGGATTTCTTCACATAAATTATTTGTTTCATTATTGTATAAAAGTTAAATCGAGTAGATTAACTAACAAGTAATTTAATTCGTTCCAATACCTTAAAGTTCCCATCAATAATCTTTTGATATATCAAGTTGTTTTAGATATGCTCTTAATAAGGTTGTTTTAGATATGCTCATAATGAAACAAGCCTACACATGTTTTACTAATTCTAATTTTTAAAGCTTTGTTTGGAGTACTAATGTTTATTAGATGGGACTTATTTAATCTATTCAAATATTTTTAAAATGTTCATGTCTAGAATTATGCATTGGCATTTTATAAGATATATCATCGGCTAATAAAATTTTTTCGCTTCATGCAGAATTTAGGTCCATTAGCTTAAGCAGACACATAATATCTTCAATCATAACAATATTAAATGTAGTTCTTCTGAATGCTATATTTTTTACTAGTAATTATTAGTATGCTCACGTCATAAAATAGTATTTGAATAGAATATACTAAGTTGAGATACATTTAAAATAAACACAACCACACACACGCAAACACACACACACACATATATATCTGTGTGTGTGTGTGTGTAGATATACATATATATATATATATATACGTGTGTGTTGTATTGTTTTGCGTGTGTTTGTGTGTGTTTGTAAGTGGGTGTTATCTACGTACATATTTTTTGCTAATTATATATATATATATATATATTGATGAAAACAAAGAGATGTAGTGTTTAACCCTATACGCAAGAGTAAACTTCAAAATAATATAAATAACAATATATTTATATATATATATATATATATATATAAATAATTTAATTCCAACCGAAGTAAACACGCTCAATACGCAATAGAGAGAAGAGATTATTATAAGAGAAAGAAAGTTAAAACTGAAAGTTTAACTTTACAATGAACATTTATGTTTCGCTGGTCATATAGAAATCAGCAAATGGTATTTGTAGGAATGCGAGAATGTGCTAGTTAAGGCATGGGGTGAAATTGCAATTTATTGTTTTATAAATTGCCAAATAAAAAAAGTGAATAAAAGTTGGATATGTAAAAATTATATATATATACAATCAAATCGCGCATTTTGAACTCATCTTAAACTCTATCAATCCTAAAGAACTATTTTGCTTTTCGGATAAACTTGAGATGATTTTTATGCAAGTTGAAATATTATTCGCAGTTTATATATATATATATATATATATATATATATATATATATATATATATATATATATATATATATATATATATTTACATATCATAGAGTTTGTCACTATTTAATTTGCAAGTAAATAACTACAATAAATTGCGTTTTCACATAATGAGTTAACACGCAAATTCTAGCATTGCTACAAATATAATTTGGTGATTTCTTTATGCCCTCTGATTAGAAAAATAACACGATTAGCATTCTTCTAAACTCCACGAAACAAGGCCTTTGTAAATGGTTTTTGGAGTATTGAGTCGAACAATAAATTTCGATTGTAAAGTTCAACATACTGTTTAAACTTTCTGCCTCATATATATATATATATATATATATATATGTGTGTGTGTGTGTGTGTGTGTCTGTGTGTGTGTGTATGTACCTATTGTTGTGTATGTGTTGGCATGAACAAATTGCAGCCATTGTGAAGAATATCAAAGAACACACACTATTTTTTTACATTTAACTTGTAATTATTTTTACAGCTTCCTTGATTTTATTAATGCGTTTTTATTCATTTATTAATTTTTGTGTAAGAATACTGGATCAGAACGTTTAACAGCGTGAAAGCGGAAATAGTGTAATTATTTTTGCATGACTCGAGCGATATTTTATTATTGTTATTTTTTTATTTTATTAATTTTTGTTGTTTACAAATAAATTTTCAGATTGCTGGTTTAATCGCAGCAATTCCTTTTCAACTAACCATGGAATAAAAGTAATGTATTTTTACTTTGGAGAATGCCCCTAGTAAATACGAAAAATTCTTTAAATAATTAAGAAAATAAACAAAATTATATCTACGTATTTATTTTTCCATATGAAGCAAAATACCTAATTGATATATAATCGAGAATTTCTTACACACTCTCTTATTTTACAGAAATATAAGACATATTCACCCATTAACATATATATATATATATATATATATATATATATGTGTGCCTGTGTCTGTGTATGTGACTGTGTCTGTGTGTTGGGGTGTGTGTGTGTGTGTGTGGGTGTGTGGGTGTGGGTGTGTGTGTACTAGAAATTCAGCACAACTTTGCTCGGGACCTACGTAGTGTTGTTAAATTTATGTGCATATATATATATATATATATATATATATATATATATATATATATATATATATAAAAGTTTCACTCCTGTCAAGCTAACCTATATCTACACTTTCAAGTATGTTAACCCAAAATTGGCACAGTAATTTGGTAGCGTCTGCAAAGGGCAACTCCTTAATTTTTGTTCTCTTTGCGGCCATATTTTGGCCCGATAACTGATTAAAAAGCTTGCTGCATGTCTGAATACTCTTTATGAAAAGTTTCCAATTTTTAAATTATAAATTTTCTTAATAGTATTTTAAAGACTGCAAATGCTTTGAACTTTGCCTTCTTGGTAGCCAAGTTTTAGTCCAGAAACCGATTAAAAAGCTTGGCCTATCTAAATACACTTATGTTAAATTTCAAATGTTTAGACCGAAAATTGTCTGAGACTTTAA
>NC_136485.1:149894058-150071558 GCF_053919585.1 Euprymna scolopes
GTCTACATTGGAAATTTCGAAAATTTTGAAACGAGATCATCGAACTGTGAAACGTTTCGTCATTGACGGCAGAGGTGGAAGGAAAAAAGCATAAAAGTGGAAGACGAAAGGTGACTTCACCACGATATATTAGAAAAATCAAGAGCAGTTGCTAGCAAACCCACACAGCAAAAGCAAAGCTATTTTCGACCATGAAGGGTGTCTGGCATCTCTAAAAGGACCCGATTTTGAAACAGATAGCCGACCAGAGAACACAGACAAAATGCCCTCCTCTGAGTAATATAAACTGTCAGAAGCGACTAGCATGTGCCACTAAGTATTTGAAAACAAATTTTTAAAATGCTCTCTACACTGACGAGGACAGAGCAACCTTCGACAGCCCCGACGGTTGGACCAAGTGATTGCTTCTTAAAGGCAATAGACCACGCTTGCGATTCAGACGTCAACAGAGAGGAGGAGGAGTGATGATTTGGGGTGGTATTATTGGAAATGAGATTGTTGGTCGTTTTCTTGTCCCTGACCGTTTCAAAATGAACTCTTAACTACTGCAAGTTTTTGGAAGCTAATTTCTTGCCCTGGTTGAATTCACAAGGTGATGCTCTCAAGCAGAATCTAATTATCCAAAAAGACAATGCCCCAAACCATGCTTCTAGGTTAACAAAAGCTTGGCTTTTAGACAAGGGGATCTCTGGTGAACGTCTGATTGACTGGCCAATCAGAGCTCGAATTTGAATCCGATAGAAAACCTCTGGTCGATTCTGAAAACAGGCATAAATTCCATAGTAGAAAAGACATTTGGGAGAGAATCAAGAAGGTAACTTCTGAATTCACACCTCAGCTAGTGCATACATTAACATCGTCTGTTGATAGGAGGCAAATTGATTTGATTAAACAAGAAGGAAAGCGAATAGTTTCATAAATTCGTGTTGTTCTGTTAATTGTTTTTGACTAGTAACTATTGTTTTCTTGTAATAGGTGATCAATATATGGTACTATAATCATGATGACACAATTTTCCGAATTATATAATGTTTAAAAATGGTATTTATTGAGGATAAATGAGTGCTTGCAAACTCTTTTGGTCCATATGAATTCCTTAAATCATTTGAAGTTTCATACCCCCCCAGAATATGATTATTTGTGTTCCGTTTCTATGAATTTACTTCATATAATTGCATATCAGTAACATAGTTATTATATTGAAAAATATTGAAGCATAAATTAATACAATTTGCAAACACTTTTCACACCCACTGTATATATATATATATATATATATATATATATATATATATATATTTATACGTATATATATGTACATGTATATATATAATATATATATATAATATATATAATTTATATATATATATATATATATATATATATATATATATATATATATATATATATATACCATACGAGTATTGTTGTAACTACAAGAATATTCGAGATTACAAAACTTCCTAAAAGCATATTGACTTAGTATTAAGCTACAAATCAGTTTTTCTTTCAACTGATTACACTGGGCTGCATCAAAAATGCAAAATCCATGACAATATCCTCTTCTAGACCAATTTTTCGTGCTGATCACGATGGTAGTAGTCATTTTGCTCGTAAGGTTCTAGTTTATGTGTTACAGCGTCATATACTGCGTCGTATATTAATATACCTTTTTTGTTGCAGATCAATTAAAGAATGGCACTGACTTGCAAAAACTACCCTAACTCATTTTGCTACATCTGCGGAAATTACACACTTTCAAGACAGAAGCGCAAAATCACTTCTACAGTGAAACAACTCTATCGTGCCTACTTTGGCATCGAACTTGGACATCAGGATAAACCATGGGTGCCACACATTGCTTGTGTGAAGTGTTTCGCTGGTTTATGCATCTGAGATAAAGGAAGCCGAAAATCAATGCCATTTGTAATACTAGTGGTTTGGCGGGAACCTACGAATCACCATGATGACTGCTATTTTTGTATGGTGAAACCACTGGGAAGGAATGTTATAAGTTTGAAATACATTAAATACCCAAACATTCCGTCAGTTACGCAACAAGTACCACATAGTGATGTTGTTCCTGTGTCAAGACCTCCTGAGATTCTAGAACGTACCAGTGCAAGTGACTCTACATGTGATGACAGTGAAAATCAGTATGTTTATGAAGATATCAGTGAGACCTCTGAGAACAGCCCTCAGTTATTTGAACAGAGTGAGCTAGATGACCTTGTACGAGATCTTGGTCTGTCAAAAGAATCTTCACAGTTGTTAGGTTCAAGGGTAAAGGAGAAAAATTATATATTGCCACGATGTTTCAGGTCTTGTAGAACACAAGGGTAAAGAATACCGCCGTGAAGAATGGAGGCTCTTTATAGATTCCTCCACCAGAAGTCTAAAAGCTGTGCTACCTTTTTATGGTAAAAACGTAGCATCATTGCCCATTGCTCATTCTGTTACCCTGAAAGAAACCTATGATACCATATCACTTCTTCTTAACAACATACAATATCAAGATCACAACTGGCTTCTCTGTGGTGACCTAAAAGTTCTGACTATTTTGTTAGGAATGCAGGGGGGCTACACAAAATACCCATGTTTTTGTGCTTGTGGGACAGCCGTGCAGATTCCGTACATTACCGACAAAGGGAATGGCCACAACGGACGGAATTTGTTCCTGGCCGCCATAACGTCAAAACACTACCAATTGTACCACCAGAGAAGGTGCTTCTGCCTCCCCTTAACATAAAGCTGGGGTTGATGAAAAATTTTGTGAAATCACTTGCGAAAGATGGAGAAGGGTTTAAATTCCTTTTCAATAAATTCCCTCTTGTCAGTGATGCTAAAGTACAAGCTGGCATATTTGTTGTACCACAGATTCGTGAACTTATGTCTGATACCGGATTTAATGAAGCACTTACACCTCGTGACAGAATAGCTTGGAAATATTTTAAGTTAGTTGTTTTTAGGAAACAGAAAATCTAATGACTACAAGGAACGGGTTGAGAATATGCTTCAAGCATACGAGACTGCTGGCACACGCATGAGCATCAAAATACATTTCCTACACAGTCACCTTGACTACTTTCCTGCTAATTTGGGTGAATACAGTGAGGAACAGGGAGAGATATTCCATCAGGATATATCCGACATGGAGCGCCGCTATCAAGGCAATTGGAGTGTGACCATGATGACTGATTTCTGCTGGTCTCTTCAAAGAAGCTGGGCAACATCTCCTGCAAGGCCAGCACACAAGAGAATGTCGCGAAAGCGTGCATTTCAAGGTGAATAGCTGCTTTCTAACTTCAAATTGGATGCATTCTTTACAATGATTCTGATAAATATTGTGCCAACTGTTACAAAAAAATGAGAACCTCCTTAAAAAAAATGGGTATGCTTTATGCGTTTACTGTGCGAAACTGCAATGAAAAATGTTAATAACATTTCTGTTGTAATTTTTTTCCAAATGCAGCCCAGTGTTATCATTTAATGAAGCGAGTTTAATTAGAACCATACAATTATTGACGTGTGGCTTAGGGTGTATTCCAATTTGCCATTTTTACACATTACGATTTGCCACTTTATGTTTATGTTAGTTAATTATAGTGATTACAACATATAAACAGTTAACTCACGTATTATACATCATATATATATATATATATATATATATATATATATATATATATATATATATATATATATATATATATATATATATATAAGAGATTCACTCCCGCAAAATATATCGTGTGGATTTGTTCTTATAGAGTTTAAGGGTAAATGGATTAACAATTTTCGCGCATAATATTTTCAAATTTACGTAATTGGAGGATCCACATATATCATCGGATTACATATACATAATTACATATTTATTTAAATTCTGCTGCACAGCAAACAAGTAGGTATACAATTTACATGCTGCGTGAGTAATAAATTAAAAGACCCACCTGTTAATAGTTATTAAAAGACTAGCATTAAGACTATGTCCTTTTAATATCTAGTTTAAAGAAGAGAAATTATAAAGAAAGCGATAAAAGAAGAATCATATGAAGATTATTTTTGGTTTACGAATTCATGCTAATATTCGCCTGATTAGTCCCACTCAGGAGTAGTAGTACTATACACGCATTATAAGTGTGATCTGAATTGAACATAATTCTTGTTGTCATGAATCTACATTTTCGACGGAGCGCGGAAAAATGCGTTTTGTCAATAATCCCTATAGGTTGGTAATCAAAGAAAAAAATCAATTGTTTGGAATTGTGTGAGAAAAATGTTATATATTTATGAAATAGTAAAATAGGCGGTAATTAATAAATGTTTGTAAATACAACGAATATGGGCATTTATCGACTTTATTTGTTGCACCACGTTCAATTCTTCGCTGAATAAAAACAGTATAATTTATTGTAAGAGTTTGGTAGTAATACACGCAACAGTTTATTGACAGTGAATAAACATCTGTGGTAATTCACCATTTTTACGAATACATAACTTTCCACTATTTTAATACATTAAACGTTGTACAAGAAACTGTAAATACAAAAAAATGTGCTAACCCATTTTATAAGATTTATGGTGTCATATTTAAGAACATAAAAAAGCTTGATTTTATTTATTACTTTACTGCCTATGTTATGTTAAACTTCCTGATGTGAACGTAATTGAAAAAAATTATATTTCTTCTAATTTAAAAAAAAAACACATTCAAACAATTATTATACATATGCAGTAGCAACCTCAAGTGAATAAATCTAATACTTTTATTTTACAAATAGAATGTTCATTCAATCTTCAAACATGAATGTACAAATTAAATTGACTTGAATTTTCATAGCCATTATCAAAATAAAACTCATCAAAGAAACCCACTCGGATGAGATATATGGCAGGTTACTTTTATATTAATATATTAAGTATAATTGAAGACAGTAGTGATATTCCGTAGGTAATTAGGTTTCAAATTAAACTCCAATGAAATGTTGAAATAATTCAATGATATATTAATTATTAACAATTACTATTCGATGCGCTATTGATTTCTATGTACTCAACTGTACTTTGTGCATTTTCTTAGACAGTAATGAGAATAAGATTATCTCTATAAGGCCAAAGTCCTAGTTGATGGAGGGTCAGCTGATGGTCTCCTTTTGATGCATGTGTGATATTCTGCATAACCTCCTGTTCGGCTTCCCCTAACCTAACTGAAACTCGTTAAAAAATATGATGACAGTACAATCTAAAAATAAGCTTAAACCAGGCTTAGGGTCAAACAAATCCAACTTGCCTCCTCCTTTGAGGCTTGGATTCACAAATATCCGTGGGCTTAGAACTAATTTAGCTGATGTTGAAGCATTTCTCCTAACAAATACCCCGGATATCTTAGCACTAAGTGAGACTAACCTACAGTCCTCGATCCCCTCTAACTACTTTAACATGCCTGGATATCTCCCACTCTGCCGTAAGGACTCTGACAGATATATGCATGGACTTGGAGTTTGCATTCGTAATACCCTTCCCTTTACTAGAGAAACAAACCTAGAAACGGATGATCAAGCCTTTATGTGCTTTAGACTAAACATGCAACACAACATTAGCTACTTTTATTTTCTCTACCGCTCTCCCTCGACCCAAGACTGCACCATAATAAACAAAGTATCTGACAGCATAGACACATCACTCTCCTTCGACACTAGCGCCCAAGTACATGCATTTGGTGACTAATGTCCATCACAAAAACTGGCTTGGATTCTCTACTTACACAGATACAGCAGGCAGCACAACTCATAGCTTCTCTGTATCTCACTCCCTATCGCAAATTGTTACTTTTCTAACCCGTTTCCCTTATGAGGAAGAACAGCACGCATCGCTATAAGATCTGTTTTTGACCACAGTTCCTGATAATTTGTAACGAAAGCCGTCAGCCAAATTGGGAACGCTGATCACGGGGTGATAATGGTTGAATCGCCCTAAACTCTAGACCTAAAACTGAAGAGCCAGTGCTCAAAACAACGAGATATTATAAAAAGGCTGACTGGGAAGCCATCAGAGATCTTATAAGAGACGCCCCATGGGGAAATATTTTTTTCTCTTCCTGCTGAACAGTGTGCAATCGAGACCACTGAATTGTTCAAAACTGTAATCGAAGCGCATGTTCCCATGCGGAAATTCTATAGCAAGCCCCACTCTCCCCAATGGTTTACTTCGACTTGCGCAACTACCATAGCTCAAAGGCAACATGCATTCCGCAGGTTTAACCGACATAAGTCCAGTTCAAACAGACAAAAGTACATAGAAGCTAGAAGTAACGTTAAGAAAGAAATAGCGACAGCTAACAGGGAATTTACGGAAACCACTAAAAAACGCATCGAAGCACAAAAACTAGGAACTCGTGACTTCTGGAAAATCTACAACAGTGTAGTAAATAATGAGCAATCAACAATTCCCCACCTAACCAACAATCACAAGGTTCTTTGCTCAGATACCGAGAAGGCTAACATGCTTGCCAGTCTGTTTGCCTCACACTCCACACTGGACCCTCTAAACCACCCCTACCTCAATTTCCTATGCGGACAGACGCCACGCTAGACTATCTGATAATCACCCCTGCCCGGGTGCATGCTATCATAAAAACACTTGACACTTCAAAAGCATGTGGACCCGACCTCATCCCAGCTGTGCTATTAAAAAGTGCTCAGCCGAAGTAGCTCCAGTTCTCTCCAAACTCTACAACAAATGCCTTAATGAATCTTGCTTTCCGGGCCGTTGGAAAACTGCTTCTGTTGTACCAGTATTCAAGAATGCTGGCGAAAGAGCTGACCCATTAAATTATAGCCCTATTAGCCTCCTCCCACTTTTTGTCAAAATATTTGAGACCTTAATTAACCATGCTCTAGTCCAGCACCTTACAGATGCTAAACTTCTGACCGACCAACAATATCGATTTAGACAAGCCCGTTCCACGGCAGACATCCTCACTGTAATCTCTGAACGTATATACCATTCACTGGACAAAGCGGGAGAGGGCAGAGCGGTAGCTCTAGATATATCTAAGGCTTTTGACATGGTATGGCATGAGGGTCTCCTCAGGAAGATTAGATCATACGGTATCACTGGTAGAATACTTTCCATAATTAAATCCTTCTTAGATAAGAGAAAAATACAGGTTGTCCTCGACGGTCGTACATCTAAAGAATATGATATAAATGCGGGAGTGTCCCAGGGATTTATCCCTGGACCTCTGCTGTTCCTGATATTCATAAATGACCTCCCCGACAAAATTGCCTCCGAGATGGGTATATATGCTGATGACACCACACTCTATAGCAGGCACGACAGGAAAACAAATGAACATATATCTAAAGTAATGGCATAAACACTAGAGGATGACCTCAAATCAGTAGTTGAATGGGGAAAAAAATGGATGGTCACGTTCAATGCCGCTAAGACAAAACTGGTTCCATTCAATAATTACAAGAAACCTTCTCTTCCACCTATAGCAACGGCCAACGACTCTTTATCTGAGAGTACGTCTCTCAAGCTCCTTTGCCTAACGTTCACAAGAAACATGAGTTGGAACAATTACATCGAGAGCATTGCCAGGGCCGCGGCGAGGAAGGTGGGCTCTCTCTACCGTGCTAGGAAACTTCTAACACCGGAAAGTATCCTGTACCTCTATAAGGCCACTATTCGCCCATGTATGGTGAATTGCTGCCATATTTGGGCTGGTGAATCGGCTACTACCCTCTCGCTCCTTGACAGAGTTCAAAAAAGAGACGCAACTCTGATGGGCCCTGAACTGGCATCTAAGCTTCAGCCTCTGTCCTATCGTCGAAACGTTGTATCCCTCTGCCTGTTCTACAAGTATTATAATGGTGAATGCTCTGATGAACTGCAAGCACTTGTGCCCCCACGACGTGAACACCCTCGACAGACCCGACAAGCTGCAAAATCCCACCCCCACACTGTAGAGATGCCTAGATGTAAAAGATCATTCTACTCCAGTAGTTTCTTCCCCAGAACTGCTCGACTTTGGAATTCCATTCCAGGTCACTACTTCGCCAACTGTAATGACATGCATAAATTCAAGTTGAATGTGAACCAACATCTCGCTGCCTTAATCCCTACATAGTACCCCAGTAGATGTTTCCCCTGATAGTAGCCCCCTACACCAAAGTTGCAATGCGCCTTGTTTGCGGTGAAAATATAATAATAAAAAAAATAAAAGATAAAAATAAATAAAACAGTAAACGTATATGTGTGTAAATATCTAACAAATAAACTATTAAACTACTGGTCACATAATACTGAAATTCTCAGGAAGCTATATTTATGCACCAGGAATGATTTATAGCTAGTAATATCATTGTTTACATAATGCATAATTGTGTACAGTCATCGGCAAATTTACATGTAAAATAATTATTCCTTTGTAGCCGACATTTTCGTTGTATGCGCATGCGTCAGATTCGCAGTGATTCGCTTCCCGCCAAGCATAGATCGCACACGATCGGCAATCATCGGTTAAGCCTAGCGTTGTTCAAATATTGAAACGTTAAATTAAGTTTGTTTGATTTTTGAAAAAAATGTAATCCATTTATTATTTGGGTGATTCGGGTTATTTTTTCTGTTTATTTAATTATTTATTTCATTCAAGAGATTGGCGCACTTCGATTTAGGAATCATCCGTGTTTACAATTCTTACCCCTCATTTGTTTTGATAACAGTTTCTTCTTACGATATTAAATTGTCTGCCCTGGTGTTTTCATTTCTTTTTCTAGAATGCATAAATTCATTCCCGTGCCTGACATTATCGGCAAGACTGGTAATATAAACTCGTACCCTATAAACATTGATATCGGAATTTCAGAATTAACAGTTTTATTTGGGCATACTTTTTTTTTTCTAAAATAGACAATAACAAAACAATTAAAAAAGGAATACCCACTTTTTTTAATGTTAAATACTATATACATATGCTTTTAAAATTTTAAACTATTTTAAAATAATAAACGCGTTTTATTTATTTAAAACAGAATTAGAAAAAGTTATCAGTAATATAAACACATTTTAAACAATATAAACAGAACTTTCTGTATTTTTATTTTATTTTAAACAATGTAAATAGAAGTTTGACGTGTATTTATTTTTGATACTGCTGAGCTATTTTACAATAGTTTTCTTCAGGTTCAATTCCAGTTTCAAGATATCTTTTCTTTATCATTACATTTTAAAGTGGAATGACTTAATAGTAACAAAACACTTTCCTGATGTTAAGAATGGCTTTCGAAACAATAGCGTTATTATTTCAGCACGGTACATAAAATACATAACTACCGAACATTTTATAATTTTAAACGGTACAGTTTTACTTTATTTACACCTTAACATTTTTTTAATGACGACTTTGAAAAGCATTTTGGTATGTTAAAAACGAATATCGCATTAAATTATTCCGGAAATAATTTGTTTGTCGAATATTTAACGATGGATTTTTTATATTATGTTAGCCATAGTTGTGACAGAGAATACAACAGAAAATTAATAAATCGCAATAGAATACGCGTGTTAAATATTAATTCATATCGTTTATAAGAACTCACGTGATTTAATAATAATCACATGATTCAATTTTGAATTAAAAATAACAATTTGCTTACATTGCTTAAAATTGCAAAGTTCTATTTAATTGTTTAACTTAAATTATTATATGTTCTTATAATTGTATCTTTCTATTTTTATTAATATTGTTTATCATTATAAATGGTATCCATTGTGTAAAATTATAAAACAAGGTTTACATTGTTTTCATGTTAACGTAACACTGACTACAAGACTTGCGTTCCTTTTAGGTGATAGAGATTTCGAGATTATTTTGCCACTTAAATTTCAGTCTTATTTTAAGTCACTTTACTGCAGGTTTTTGTTATATTTTATATATTGCATTTGTTTTTTTGTTTTTTTCCGGTTTTGTTTGTTTTGAAATTAGTCGGCGTACGTTTCAGCGCTCGGCTTCATCCGATAATTGACGGTCGTGCCCAATCCATGCTGGATGGGAATTACTGGGTATCTGGGTTTGATTCTGCAAGTGTGCCCATTTTTATCCATATCTTTGTATTAAACCAAAATGAAAAACAATGAAATAACAGGTAAATTTTACTCGCTGTTTTACATTTGCAAATACGAGACAATCCTATATATCTTTCTTATTATTCATTTATCGATTAGACAAAAAAATTGTTTCAAATCAAAAATGTTAACGCTTCCGAATGCGTGAATTTTATTTTATTTTGACGTAAATATTTTAGACACCTATATAATATTTATTAGTAGGTTTGGACGATTAGATAAACAATGAAAATGTCAAAGAAATATTCGGTGGTATTGCAGTGGACACACTGTGTTACATTTCAAATTATTTTTCAAATCTAAATTACACTTTTTGGTATCATTTTCCTATGAAATTCTTAAGTG
Organism: Euprymna scolopes; assembly: GCF_053919585.1. Classification (NCBI taxonomy): domain Eukaryota; kingdom Metazoa; phylum Mollusca; class Cephalopoda; order Sepiida; family Sepiolidae; genus Euprymna; species Euprymna scolopes. Next base: position 149,904,538 of record NC_136485.1, read on the forward strand.
AAACTAAACAGAAAAGTTAACAAGCCCGGTTCCCATGTTAATAACGTCTTTCTAAACAATGTGATTATTAAGCATGGTCTGTGCACTACAGAAGTACAGAAGAGGTTTACGTTTACTTTTATTTTTAAAGTACTAAGAATTTCAGGCGGTGTTTTTCCTTTATTTACAAAGTCGCAGGTTAACTCAAATATACGATTTCATATCTATGTATTTTCTCTCTCTGCCCCCTCCCTATACTGCGATCTGTGTTTCGTCGAAGTTTTTTAACCCCACTTCACACCTTTCCGATGGCTTTTAATTATAAAATTTGAAAACTTATATGTTATGATATCAGAATTGAAATCCCCCTTTTTTCCTTCTTCTTCTAATGTCGTTTTGTCGATCATAAATGTTAAAGTCTGACGAAGTTGCTGGATCGTTGAATTTATATATATATATATATATATATATATATATATATATATATATATATATTAATTTTATTTAGTTTCTTGTTTAATATTCAATAATTGTTCTCTGTCTTTAAACCTAGTTAGTTTAAATACAGAGAAAAATTATTGAATATTAAACAAGAAACTGCTATATCCTGCAAACATTTCAGAATGCATGCACTTAAGGAACTCTAAATTAGGATACTGGAACTGCTATAAGTACAACTAACCCCCATCAAATAACCCCCCACAAAGAGGATAAGTGAGGTCGCAACTATAATCATACCCGTATGGGTTACGTAATATTCTACTTCATCGAGCAGCTATGGCATTACTAGCCGAAATAAGTACCTGTATGAAGGTATATTTGAACTAAATGAGTAATAGATCGTTTTGAGTGAAGCTCGTAATAATGTATGCATATGGATATTTTTGGGTGTGTGCATGTATGGATATATGATCTTTATATACCCGGGTAGGAAAAATATTTTATTAATATAAAAAAAAATGAAAAAAATGAAGAAATAAATAGATGAAAGAAAGTAAGGAATGAAGGGTGAATGGAAGAGAAGGGAATAAGGGTATTAGAGTGAATAAGCAAAGATGAAGGTAAGTACTACAATATATAAGCTTATATACTCGGTTTGTATAACCTTAATACTCTGATTTCTGTCATATGTTATTATATATTATTATTGTATCGTGATACATCTTATGTATATCTGCCTTACCATCGAAAGAATGTTTGTTAAATATGAGGATAACCCTATGAACTTCATGCTGAATTCAATATAAATCTTTACGTAGTGTCAATTTTTACGGTAAAAACCTACAACTTAGGAAAGTGTAACAAGCGGATGGGGCCATGAAACATTACAAGACGTGTGGAATTTGATAGAAAAAGTGAATTTATATAGTAAATGTATTCATGTCTGTTTCTACTTTAGATGTTTCATTTGGTGGCACGGTACATGTATACATGTATATATGTATATGTCTATATTTGTGTGACTTTGTATGTATAAGTGTATTTTATGTATGCATGTATGTTTGTATGTTTATATATATATATATCTGTATCTATATATCTGTGTGTATGTGTGTATGTGGATGTATCTCTGTGTCTATTGTATGTAGATGTATATATACATGTATATTTCTGAACTATTAGAATAGGCTGCCTCGTATAGAATTGTTGTAACAATATAGATTACAAAAATGTATGGATGTCCGAATGTTGTTTATATATATGTTATATATGTATGTATGTGTGGGTATGTATATGTATGTCTGTTGTGTGTGTGTTTATATGTATATGTGTGTGTGTGTATATATATATATGTGTGTATATATTTATGTATGTATATATAGGTGTGTGTGTATATATGTAAGTATATATGTATATATATATACATACATAAGTATATATACATACATAAGTAAAGAAACATACTATTATTTGTCTCAGTATGTCTGTAATGTGTGTGTGTATATATGCGCGGGTGTAGATAAATGTATACATTTATAAGTGTATTGATACACGCATATAGGTACATGTGGGGTTTAGATAACTTTCGGGTTTTATATTTATTCATATTTTGTTGGTTTATTTGTTTTAATTTAATTTTATTTTTATTCTTATTTATTTTTTTTTTTTTTTTATTATATTTTTTATTTTTTTTATTTATTTATTTATTTATTTCATTTTTATTTTTTTATTTGTTTATTTTTTTATTTTTTTATTTACCTTCATGTAACTTTTACTTTATCTTCTACGTAGTTTCAGAATCATTGTCTAGTTTCAGTAAATAAAACAAAGAGCGTTCAGCATGGATTCGCTTTTGAATATATGTATTAATGTGTGTATGTGTGTGTTGGCGGTGTCTGTGTATGTGTGTGTTATATGTGTGTTGCATGTATGTGTGGGTGGAGGTAGATTAAAAACGCACCGGTCAGTACTTGGTTGACCATAGCTAGCTTACATACACTAAGACAAGAAAACTAAACTCTCAATGTACCCTATGCCATAAAAGCCAAAAGTTAGGTTGGATGGGGGAAGGGGAAAAGAAAAAAAGATGTTTATCATCTTCAAAGACCTCACTCGTCCTTTTACCGTTTTTGTTTTTTTTTACTCCCACCCAGGTTGTATTTTAACTTGATAAACGAAATAGAAAAATGTATTTGGTGGAAATGTCACTTTTGAAGGTAATTCTTGGCCTGAAGACGTACTCCCCCAACGTGGGTGATTACAGAAACATGTATGCACATATGTAGTCATTAATGTTTGTATAAATAAAATTAATATACCTGCTCTGTTCACTCATTGAGCACTATTTTGGTAGACACATGTTGTTTCATTGGATGTATTTTTAGAAAACTAAACTCTACTGGCTATATATATATATATATATATATATATATATATATATATATATGGGGGGATGCGTGTGTGTTTTATTTATTTATCGATTAGATGAACAAGGATTATGATAAAAAAGATGTAATTTTTTCCAATGCTTGCGTTTTTATTTTATAATTTTCTGATAAAGTTCCGTAAAATTTCGCATGCGGTTCGTGGTTCTGTGTTGTTTTTGTTTTTTTTTTAATTTCCTGGAACATTTACTGCATTCAAATAATTATACGACAATTATAACTCAGTAGTTCATTTTCATACAAAATAGAATTTTTTGTAACTCATCCATATAAATAAATTAGGAGACGTATGTGTATGCCAATAGTTAACAGGAAAACACTAAAACTGTTGGTTGTATAGCACTGCAATTAACAGGAAATAGTAATTGCACACCAGGGATAATTTATAACGCATAAAATCTATGTATTAAGGAATATCGGCATGTTGAAATGAAAAATGTTCTACTTGCCAACATGGTTATACTTCTTTTTCGCATGCGCACATACATACATTTCATCAAGGCTTCAAGAATTCTTCTTTAGATTTGTCTCGATACAAACATCGGTAGAGAATGCAGCTGGAGACCAAAATGTTTTTGTTTCGATTCTCGCTGATGGTAGTAATGCATCTTTAAAAAACTGTTTTAATCATATCTTTGTATTAATAAATGCATATATCTGCATGGTTTTAAGTAAATTTAAAGGTATGTTAAGACAGACGTAATCAAAATATTTATTTACGAGCTTGGAAAATAAATTTTTCTTTTATAATTTCTTACATACATTATTTGACGTTTTTTTCACCAAAAATCAGGTAATTATGTATGAGGACAGAATATTAAATATATCAAATACAGCGTGGCAACGCCGGGTACTTCAGCTAGTCCTTATATGAATATTAATATCAAACTATGAGAGGTAAATCTACATCTAAGACATACTCATCATATCAAAATTATAATCACATTACCTTACAATGCTTTGGAGACAAATCTACTGATCTTTATCTCGTTTTACAATCCTGTATAACTCGATCTATCATTAAGCAGATAATACATTAGCACCTCTGGTGCGCTTATAAATAATTGAAAGCTAGCATTCGCGAAATTTGAGATATGCGTAAAGCCTTATTAGTAATTAGATATGGATTAAGATAAGGTTTCCATGCTTCATAATATAGATTGAAGATCCGAATCGATATTCGGATAACTTGTTCACTGTGAATATATGAATTAAAACTAATCCTATTTAGAATCCGAGATTGTCGACATTTGATTTGAAATACTACGATCTACACCAACAGACACACAATAAATTTAAGATCTAAATGAGTTAGATGAATAGATTATTAATATACTCACATATGTAAAATGTGCATATTGTCCATAACGAATAAAATACAAATGTGTAATTGTTTCCCCCGTAAGCATCTAGTAATTCCTGAAATTATATACCGCTACTAAGTATACTGTCCTACTCTCAAGAAAAAACATCCTAGCATGGACCGAGTATATATAATTACGACCGTCTTAATATATCATTAAGGCCCGTGAGCTGGAACATTATTTCATCGCTGAGGTCCTAGCTATCCAGATCTGTCTAATAGTAAGGCTGGCGGTAATGAGTCCAAACATTTCACAAAAAAAAAATTAGAAAAGTTAAACAATACATAAAAAATAAAAAGGAGCATGGTAGTTTGTGTTGAAACTCATACAATATTTAAGAAATATACAAAATATTTTTTAATGTGGCAATTTTTGTGCTAATGCGTTCGATCTAATTAAATATTTCGTCATTTTATGGATATTAAAACTTAAATACGTTACTAATTATCTAAAAATTGCATTAAAAAACGATAAGAAAGTAACGCGCTTCGATGTATAGTAAAACTAGAGAGAAGTTGATACTAGCAGAGCCCGTAAAACGGCGTTGCCCGGCTAAAGCATCCCCCGTCCTCGTAGGAAAATAGACTACGATGGTTGTTGGTGACTAATCCCCTACGTTCTAATGTTAAGGGCATTACATATTGCACGCACTTCATATAACACATAAGCGTAGGTTATGCTATAAAGTGGAAATGTGTATTTTAGTGGCTTAACTTATTTAATAGACAAATAAGTAAAAGAAGAAGAACATCCGGCGTAAATATAGTTAAATACCCACTGAATGATAAGTAATGAAAACGATAATTTTTCTGGGCGTATTTCAGGTGTTAATGTGAAAATGTGTTTAATATTAATATAAATACTTTTTTATAATTTGGAAAGTGAGAATGCGTTTTTTTTGTTTTGCCTAATCCCCAAAATCTCAGCTAGGTTCACATTTTATGCAGAGGGGCTACCACAAATTTCTTTTATAAGGAGATTCAGCAGATGTTTATTTAAATGTCCCCTGTAAATTTACATAATTTATTATTTTTTGCATTTAGATCTAATTGGTAACAAATTTACCTTTCAAATAAGCGAAAACTATATATATATATATATATATATATATATATATATATATATATATATATATATATATATACATATATATATATATATATATATATATATATATATATATATATATATATATATATATATATATATATATATATATATATGACTTTTATCGTCGGGGATCACTTTTCAATTATAACGTTCTTTGAATTAAACGCACTTTTTTATCACCGAAAAAATATTGTCGGAATATTTTTCTTAATAATTGTTAAAAATTTCGGGTTTAATTTGGTAGAATGTATTGTGGAAATAATGTTATTACAAATAATGCGTAATGACATTTGTAAAGTTTACGTAAATGTCATAGTTACTTTTTATAAACATTACTCTGTAAAATGAAAGATAATAAAGAATAACTGGTTTGACCAGAGATCACTGAAATTTAGGATCGATTAACTAAAGAAAGCCAAACCGAATATGATGCATAGAAACCTGCAAATTTATATTTGATTCATCAATGTGTAAATAATGTTAATCGAAATAATGCAAAATTGCATGTTCAACGTTTAACTAAATATTATTGTTAATTTTGGTAAAAATGGGGCTGTATATTAAAGAACAAGCGACGATAGTAAAGCATTAATGATTTAAAAAGAGTTCAGTTAATTTTAGCATCTGTTAAAATAGCAGATGCTAAAATGAACACATTGATGGACGTAAAAATCGGATATGATCTAAAAGAATGCGCCGACAATTACCTTCAACGTAATACTATGTAAGGAATGTCAACCCAAATAATACGTAAGTAAAATTCATGTTTTTTAAACGCCAGTCCGTAAATTAAAGGAAGGGCGATGAGAGTAAAGTATTAATTATTTTAAAACTGATCAGTTCATTTTAGCATTTGTCAAGAAAGGACGCGGAAACACGATACGATGTAAATATAGCTGCGGCGGTATTTTTTCGCTGTAACAATGTGTAAAGATTATTAACCCAAATAATGCGTATTAGCATGTGTATTTTGTAAGTGAATGTAAAACTTCGTCCGTAAAAATACAGAAAAAAGAGACGGTAGTTACGTATAAATAATTGTCAAAAAGATCAATTCATTTTAGCTTTGGTCAATTATGGATGCAAAAACCGGATATGATATGAAGAAAGCTGCGATGTTTTTATGTGATATATCAATGTGTAAATACTTTTTATCCTAATACTGCGTAATGACTTATCTAACTTGTAAGTAAATCTAAAGAAACAGTCTATAACATGAAAAAAAGCGACGATAATAAAGTATAAATGATTCAAAACAAGGTGTGGTTATTAATCAGCCATATTGATAAAGGGCTGCCGAGTTCGTTCTTTGTATTGTTAGTGTACAATGCGTTATAATAGTAATTAATAGTCGCAGCCAATAAGTGTGGCGTAATGTTATCGGGGAGAAATCATTATTTCTGAATAATCAAGTGCAATGGTAATTATAGGAGTCTGAGTGTTAAATCCAGTAAATAAGAATGTCAGTCAATATAGTTATAATTGTTTTATATTTATACGCACTTAAAGCGAAAGGTGGGATTACTTTTCCGGTAGAAGACAAAACACGAACTTTTCGTCTATAAATCTTGGCAATTATGTCGCCCGTAGTTGTATAGATAGAATTTTATTATAACGCATAATGTGCCTGTAACGGCGTTCAATAGTTACATAAGACGGTGAGTAAAAGTTTACACATTTTACATTTATATTAGGATCTGCTATTGAAAATCTACTGCATTTTGGTCCAGAGGAAACTTTCTGCAATCAAATTATTATATATAGTAGATAAAAGTTGTTAGCACGTACAATAATTTATGATAAAAGCAAAATACAATGAAATGTTACAAAAGCTGAGATATACATCTAGGCAATAAGTAAGTATTAAAAACTGACTTAAAATTAAACTTTCTATATTTTAAATTTAAGCGAACAACTATAATTTTAAAAGGTAACAAACAGAATATTTTTAATAATAAATTGAATAGAATGGATATGTATTTTAGACGTTTTGTTATATTGAAAAATATCAAACGTGATAATATAAAGTAAAAATAGTATTACATTATCTAAAATTAATTCATAACTCGTTTAATTAAATGAAATCAAGCATTATGAAATAACAGAGGAAAGTGTCTCGTAACTTCTGGAAAATTGGCAATAAGGTAGAGAATAAAAATAATCAATTATTCCCAGGATTCAACAATCAGAAAGTTACATGCACGAAAAACGAAAAGGCGGAAATATTTCTCATGTTTTGCCTCCAACATGACCTGAGAGCTAAAAACAACTCCCTCCAAAATGTTCCTAGTCGGACGTAAGCCACCATTGATGCTGGTAAATATCCTGGGCGTATCCTATCTATACTAATTACACATGTTTAGTTTAGCGAACACCTCTTACCTTCCAAACTCTAAATGTATTGCTGAATCTTGCTGTCTTAATAGCCAGGAGATGGCTCTTCTGGTAGCAGTGTACAAGAATTACCTCTCAATTGTCGCTCTATCAGCCTCAACCCCATTTTTTGAAAATTTCGCAGACCTTAATTAATCAAGCATTAGTTCACCACCTCGTAAAATCTAATATTCTCCGAAGAATAAGCAATGCCGTTCTGCTACACATATTTTACCAGTAATCTCTGGGCGCATATAGAATACATCAGATAAGGCAGGTGAAGCCAGATCTGTAAACCCTGATATATCTGAGGATTTTGAGAAAGTTGTAAATACAAGGATGCTGATAAAAATAAAGTCGTACTGTATAACTGGATGTATATTAAATATGATTAGATCTTCCTAAGACAATAAGAACATCCAGACTCTTATTGATGCCCGTACATCCTAACAGTATAGTATTAATGCGGGAGTGCCATTATGTTCAATCCTCGTACCACTATCATTCCTGATATACTGTAGCTACTTCACTGATGCAATTGTGCCCAGGATTAGTGTATTTTCTGTTTATACAGTGCTCTATGATATGCACAAGGGAAGAGGATTCCGAAACTGAATATGCCGTGAATTTAATGCAAGTAAAAATAAGAACTCTCAATAAATAATTACCAGTCGCCTCTCCAACGACGATATCTTTGACAAATAATACCCTTTCTGAGAATTATTTCTGCAAACTTCTCGACTTTAGTAGTACGGGCAATACGAACTGAAAGAAACATATTGAGGGCATTGCGAAGACTTTTGAAAAAAGGTGGGTTCCTTCTAACGTGTTAGAAGGCTATTTGCATCTAAGTGTATCATGGCCCTATACAAAACCACCATTTCTCTATGCATGGAGTATTGTTGCAGCATTAGGAGACCGCATTTACCAATTGTCTCCACATTTTTGCATACGGTCTAAGAAGCGGCTAACATCTAATTAATACCACTTTGCCAACTAAGCTCAAACCCTGTCTAATCGCCAAAATCTGGCATATTGTGCTTGTTTTACAAGTATTTTCATAGGATGTGCTCTGGTAATCTCGTTGTCTTTATGTCTCAAGGCGTAGATATAATCGAAAAACATTCTTAGCAATAAAAATACACACTGCAATGTTGCGGTCCCTATATGTCAGAAAACATTGTATTCCAATCTTTTATTTCCGTGAACATCTGGACTTTGGAATTCTCTTTCTGCTACCTGATCTCATCATTGTACTGATATGCAGAAGTTTTATGTAACGTAAATCAACAGGTTGTTTGTCTTTCCTAGGCATGGTTCCAAATAGGAACTCCTTACATCCAAGGAGTGAACGTGAAACAAAAAATGAAAGATTCATATGGAAGCCGAGAAGCTTTATGTAATAGAGCGCAGATGAACGTGTATAGAATATCTGCACCAGGTGAGGATTACAACAGGGTGCAACATTTGAGCGCGTGCCTATATTATAAACGTGCAGAAATTTCCCTCTGGACCAAATTATAGTAGGTTTTCAATAGCAGGTTTTTAAAATGCCGTCCAAACAGGCGAGTACGATAATAATTGCTTTTGATAAAAAAAGAAATAAACGCCGACACAAATTAGCTTTCTGCTAAGTTACACTAACACAAGCCATAAGCTCTCAGCATCAATATATTTTTTCATGTTTAAATTAAATATTTTAGTAATAACGTTTCGAATAAAAATTAATATTTATTTATATTTGAATCACACAGATTTATATATGGACAATTTAGTTTGTAAAAATAGTAATAATTATATAATTATATTGGCTAGATATTTTAAAGTTTTGGATACGAAACGAACTTGATATATAAATTAAGCGAACTACTTTTTCCCTATTTTGAGAGCTACCTTTTTGTTGGCGGGGGAGGACCTATAATATTATTGATAGCACCGGGCAACTACTGAATGAGCATTTTTTTGAAATATTACGTAGCAGTAACGTAGGATAAAAAAAGTATAATAATGGTTCATTAATATCAAATAAAGCAGAAAGTATAACCTTATTATTTCTCGGGATGAAATATTGTAACGCTTAAATAATTCCATAAAATATTATTACATGATAAACAACAAACTGAAAAGCACAAACTTGTCTAAAAGTGTTTATATGAAATAAAGATCCACTTATAAGCGGTACTGAGAAGGGAAAGAGTCATTATTGCTAAGGAAAAGTGTAGAAATATAAACGGATATCCTTAATAACGTATTTTAATCGTATATGTCTTATAAAAGACAGCAAAATTAAATGATCTCATTGAACGCAGGCGTTCAAAAAATAGATTAAAATATGTAAATAAAAATAGACAAAGTCGAATATAAAAACTTAAATGATGTTCTAACATCTTTGTAACAAGATATCTCCTAAACAGTGTTTTTTTTTTTAATAAACGTGAGCAGTAAGAAAATCGAAATGCATTCTTAAATAAAGCACAAATATATACCCAACCTGAGGGGACAGAAAATTAATTCAACGTAAGCAAACAATGAATTGGAGGCGGATATATATATATATATATATATATATATATATATATATATATATATATATATATATATATATATATATATATATATATATATATATATATTGCAGGGCCAGGGTAAAAAACCCGAAGCAGCAATATACCAATAAAAGAAAATTTAATCAGATTTAATTAGTTATACAATATTTTTTTACCAATTTTCTGAAAATGTTAAACATAGATTATTATTATTATTATTATTTTTATTATTATTATTATTATTATTATTATTATTATTAATAATATTATTATTATTATTATTATTATTATTATTATTATTATTATGTTTTAAAAAAGCCTGCAAATATCCATGTAGTTTTGTCCAATAAACTCAAAGAGAACAACAGGAAAAACATAATTATGAAATATAATTTTCCCTTCTTTTACGCAACGACAATGGCACATTTGTCGATCGGGTTTTGACTTTTAAAAGGGGGTCTTTCGGACAAGCAGGGACACACAGCTCAGTAGTTAGACGCCGACGAATATCAATGATATTTCACCGACGTCAAAGTGTCAGGAAAATGTTCATGCTGACTAATAATGTTTCGCGAGAGAACGCATTGTTTACAGTTTGTTTGAAGGCAGCGAGAAGGCATAAACGATGAGAAGAAATGGATGAAATGCATCTAAAACTTCGATGATAACCACCGACATTAGTCAACAGAAAATACCTTTTTCTCCCCCACAACGAGAACGGATCGTACGTTGCTACACTGACGCTGCAGAAGTTGAAAAATTTGTCTATAGAAATTCTCATTCTCTAGACTCTCACGACCTCCAATCTAACGACTACTTCTTTTTAAGCATTTTGATAAATTTCTTCGTGAGAAATCCTTCAAAAACCTAAACGATATCATTACTAGAACGCAGTTATTTTATGTTACTAGCATGCTATACTATATATCAGGCCAAGTGTGCTGAGTTTTATTGTGCTTCTTTCGATTAATAAATGTTTGTTTAAGCGGATATATGTTCATCCTGATTTAAACGTTAAAAAACGCAAGAACTTTCTATTTAACTTATATATTGACAGGGTGTTACAATAACCTTGCGCCCTATAAAAAAAAAACCGACACGATTCTATGATGAAAAACTTGTTTTTTGTTGGAAACTATGTACTAGTTGGCCAGTTGTGTAAAATCCCGGGAGCGATAGGTGCCTGCTATTATGTCTAAAAGTGACACAAGGTTCTATGAGTGAAATCAAAGATGGTCCGCTTTATGATATACTCTACACTGATCCAAGCTTTTACAACAGGCAATTGCGAGCACCCTCAAATGTAAATACTGATTGCTCAACCAGTGATGACACAGCTCTATGGGATTTCCGGCCAGTGCCGGTGTTTCGGACAAGAAGGGACACACAATGTGTGGTGTGATTTCAAGTAGGGATAACCTCTTGCAAGCAGACATATTACATGTCGGCTAAAACGCAATACCAAATTATACCGGGATGTGATGAATATTGATGTGATATCCTAACGCAAAAAGATGGCCACTGGCAGATTTGGGTGTGGCAGCAGGACTTATCGCTGGTCAAAGAGACCCAAACACGGCTTCTGAATGAATACTATGAATGTGTAGCTTTCTCTCACTCCCGGCGTTTGTGGAAAATGTAGGATCCCAATTCCGGGTTGATAGCACACACACCTTGCGCTAGTCCCTGTCGAAGTAATTTCTCCTTGCAAAAATGCACTTGTTTTACTATTCCAATAATTTCTAAAAAACAAAATGGAATTTCTCTTGAATGAGCGTGTATACAACTCTCGTCACAAACCCTTTTTATCTTCACAATTTTTACATAACGACATCTACTAAGTGTTTTTTTTCTGAGTTTAGGAAATAACTAAAAATAAAAGGGAGGCAAGTCTGGACTAGAGGGAGTCTGATAATATGTTTTTTATTCAAATCCTGATCAAATAGCCTGTGTTAATGATGAAATTTTGGAAAGGTGAATTCTCGGAAATCTTTAACATCTTCAGTCCCTCGTATATAAGTGTGTGTACAGTAATACCACTGATATGAATTTGCGAGTTTTGTCTCTATGGACAAACAACTGTCCTCATCCATTTAATATCCAATTAAGTTTGATTTTCTAACTTCTTTTCTTTTTCACTACCCCTCACCATCCCTCAGACACTTCCCCCTTCTATGCACTTTGTATGTTACTCAATAATTAATGCTCGATTTATGCAAGATTGTCCAAAGGCGGTCCAACTAACGCCATACATTTCGTTGGATTTTTTTTCAATTTTAATCAGATCGTTCGTCTAAGTTAGCCTCAAGTCGAAATTGAATTTTAAAGATAAACCAGCTGTGACAATCAGAATTTTGTAAGGTGCATTCGAATACGATTTGTAGATGTTCCATTTGAACGTGAAATCATGATATTTTGACAGATATCTCATAAGATGCGTTACTGTATTTTACGGTATATTATAGGTCTACATTGTTTCATATGCTTGTAATAAAAAGTCTGGAATCTTGTGCCACGTATATGTTTTTGTTATCGGTAATCATATAAACGTTGAAACAAATTAAGTGCATACGTTAAACATCATACATTTTTGTGATAACACCCAAGTTTCGCCCTCAGAATAAAAAATTAAAAAACTAATTATAGGAATAATTAGATTCTCACCAACAACTTATAAAACATTTTATTAAGTTTTACCGTAATTTGCATGCATTTTATAATAATTATTAGGTTAAAAACGACTAAAATATTTATACATTACAATTTGTGTAACGTGTAACCAAAACGATTTTTATACTAATAATCCCTACACGGTAATAATGAGGTGATAGTTTTTTTTCTCAATAATATAAAGGCAGTCCCACTTAAAAGAACTGATATCAACATTCTGTGTTCTATTCCGCGAATTCCTGCATATATGTATTTATTCTTAAAAATATATTAACGAGACAACAGATGCAAATATGCAATGTTAACACAGTATTGGTTATGCCTCAGGAACGAAAAATCTGCAGAAGTCTGCTATTTAAGAAATTAAATATTTTATAAGATCGAATAAATTTCTGGAGTAAAGAATATTGCAAGGAAATTGTTAATTTGTGTGTGCCCTTTTGGTATATTAAACAAATATTGGGCTTTCAATTTGGCAAATATAATCGCTGTTCATTAAACGTGAAAGTAATAAATACGACGTATATGCGTACAGAAACCTTTATATATATATATATATATATTTATTTATATATATATATACATATATATATATGTGTGTGTGAGTGGGTGTGTATGTGTATGCGTTTGTGTACACATGTACATATATAAAAAGAGACAGAAAGAGAGACCAGGTTACAAAGAAATGTATGAAACCAATATGCATAAAGGCTGGTGAAAAAATCGTTATATTTTATTAACACACTCTTTACTTTAAAGCTACTCCATTTTGACGTATATATATATATATATATATATATATATATATATATATGTGTGTATTTATGTATATATATATATAAGTATAAGTATAAGCAGGTGTTAACTTAAATTATTTCGTGTAAATTTTTAAAGACATCATAAATCCGTATTTACAACTATGACGCTGATAAATGATACTACGTATCCAATAGTTAGAGGACTTTATGGATTCGATCACATTAGTCATTTCCATTTTTAAATTTCAAAATTTCCTGAAGGTAGGGAATAGAAAATATGAATAGTTTATAGTAATGTCTAAAATATACATTTTTGTAAATGTTAGTAATATCAACAAACATTTTAATCTGTTTGACATCTAAATAGCAAGATAAAACAGTCTGTCGTCATTAATTGATATACGTTACATTATAATAAAACATATTTTTCTTAGCCTAAAAATATTTTCAAGTGTACATTTAACAAAACAGACTCATTTAATACTGCGAATGCCGTACCAAATAATTTCCTAATATATATATATATATATATATATATATATATATATATATATATATATATATATATATATATATATATATATATATATAGATAGATAGAGAGATAGATAGATAGATAGATATATTTTACCTGAATGGCGACAATTGATTCACAACATTTTTTGGTTGCTAGATGAAAACTTAGTCAGATAACGTGTGGACGTTTCGTGTCTATGTTGCAGATTGTAACAGTTTGAAATCCTAAGAATGCAACATCTGTCATGAACGTCTGTAAGAATTAAAAGTAAGCCATGAAATTCCTGTCAGATATATACTGAGAATGGCGTTGACTATGTAAACCCAGTAATTGCTGCTGCATGAAACTTCGATAATGTTAATACTATAACAGGCCTTCATGACTCTTCCTCGTGTTCTGTTAGAAAAGTAAGTATTTTTACGTAAGAAACGATTTCCGTTAAAGCGAGTTTACTTGAGTTCCAATTTATATATATATATATATATATAAATATATATACATATATATAAAACTAAATAAGTTATTTTAGTCTTTTAAAATACCCACTGTTTATTAATTGAAACAGTTCTGATTACTTAAAACAAAATCATACATTGGTTCCTTTTCAGTAATCGGTTGATCATTATGATAAAAAAACCGTTTATATGAAAAAAAAAGTGTGTGTGTAATAATTTGGTAATAAAATTAATTCTCTGTGCATAAGAAAATAGTGTGATCTTTGCAAAGACAACTTTATCATCAATAAAAAATAAACATCTAAGGTGAACCAAACTAGTGTCTCAAAATAGACAACATAAGATAAGGTATACGTTGTCCTTTCTCACCGATGATATTTTTGTTATAGCGGAAATATGCGTTCTTTTTGTCTAGAAATGTATGATTAAGTAGAATTTAATGGGATATGCCAATAAATCTCTCTACTGACGGATGATAAATCGTAATTTTATTTATTCAGGTCTCAGATAAAATCGATTAAGGTTTTTTGAATATCAAATTAATAAGCTTATCGGTCAGTTTATCTGCTTTGCATTTAAATGCACTCGAATCATACATGGTAGTCTGTTATACGAATAAACATGGAGATCAATCAAGGGATTAGTGTACGTTTCTATGTTCATTTAGAGAAACAATAATTGTGTCGGTAAGCATTTTGAGGTTCTTGCAATGGTTTGGACATAGACTCGTAAGAAATGGGTGTTATATAATAGTTGCCATGCTCATCAATTTCGATTCAACTTAATGGCAGTAGAATTGCACCTGCTATACTAGAATAAATACGAAATAATAACAATACTATA
This sequence comes from Euprymna scolopes, assembly GCF_053919585.1. NCBI lineage: Eukaryota > Metazoa > Mollusca > Cephalopoda > Sepiida > Sepiolidae > Euprymna > Euprymna scolopes. Next base: position 149,920,038 of record NC_136485.1, read on the forward strand.
TTTTTACCTTTGATATATCTAATGAATTGTGTTAAGTAAAATACTGATATTCATCAAATTAATGAATACACGTTTACTCATGATGTATAAGGGCTTAGAAAATGTTGCTCACTTATAAGTATTGTTTCATTCGATATAATATGTATTCAAATGTGTATATACACATATATATACATATATAAGTATTTATATATATATGCATATATGTGTATATGTATATATGTGCATATGCATATATATATACGTTTATGTAATATGTATTAATACATATGCATAATTATAATTTAGAAACTAAATATAACTATTCATAAAAGTAACTATTTAATAACTCAGCATGACTGTACGGAACATTATGATTGCAGCATCCTCACAGATAATTTCCGTCTCAAGATTCATGTTCTGTATTAAGAATCCTCTTGTGTGGCCTCACGTGATTTCATAGCATAAAGCTGACTTAGAGGGACGATGGCATACATGGCATGCCATTGTCTTAACGGAGTTGATGGGAACCGGATGAGGTATATTGTCTTTGCGCAAAACCATATGCCTTCTCACTCTAGATATAGAGCTGCATACCTTACTGCATATTACCTACATTGTGCTTTAACGTCCCCGTTCAACATGACATGACGATGATCTGTTATTGTGAAACTTCAGGTTGCCCACATATTCTTCCTTTGAAGGGAAAACGCGACCATACGTTTAAAAGATCCACTTTGCATGCTTGATTGGCAAAATGTCCAGATCCTCCTTCCAAAGTTCCCCAAGCAGCTTTGCACGCCCCATCCGTTTAAATCTGAAGAGAACCACAGCTATCTTTACCAAATAACGCCAATTGCTAGGATCAAGCGCTGTTTCTTCCCAGGTGTAATTATCAATATATGTATCTCACAGAATGCCTTTGAGATCATTATAGTAGCGCTTTCTGGGCTTATGTTGTGGATGCTTACCACATGCAAGTACTCCATAGAAGAGACAATCATTGCCCGGTTAACATGTGACCTGCCTTGCGAAACTGTGCAGTGGTAAACATGATCTAAAGGCTCCAGGATCGTGCTTTTCCTAATGCCTCTGTGTCCGATATGTGCATGTTGAACTTGATATCTGAAATTTCTCTCAGACAGGTGAGATGGAAATGTTCTAGAACCTTAATGTGTCTTAGAATGGTCGTCCATGATTCGCAGCATATAGAAGCACTGTGACAACACACGAAATATGCTCATCCATGTAGTCAAAATGGTGAGTACACGATTATTCCACGCCAGCTTCCACAGTTTCACAAACGCAACAGAAACCTTTTGGAGGCGTGCGTATATCTCGTCATCCAAGGAGGATAGACAATCATCAACCACTTGAAGCCAATTCCTGTTAACAGAGATGGTTCGCCCGGTTAACTCCTATTCAGTGAGATGTGTGTACATCACCTTAGATTTCTCCAATCTGATATTGAGCTCGAATGCATCACAGGATCGTCAAAACTCGCACATAATAAGCTGCATATTATAATAAGTGTGAGCGAGGATGTCTGCAGCATCTTCATAAAAAAGTTCCCCAATCAGATCTTGGAACATTTTGATTTTGTATTGAATCTACTAAGGTTATAAACCTTTCCAGATGTCATAAAGTATAATAGGACACTGACGTCACAATTTGAGAATGCATTCCTCAACAGAACCGTAAAATATGCAGACAAAAGGGTTGTGACAAAAATATCACCTTGCTTAACACGACTGTCAATAACAGTTTCATCTGAGAGCTCATCATTGAATGCAACTCTAGCTTTGATATCTCGATACTATTCCCTAAACATATGCAAAAATGTCGGCGCGCAGTGAAGCGTAGCAAGCACCCTCAAAAAAGCGTATCTGTTAACTGTGTCGAACGTTTTTTTTTTTTTTTTAACTATGCACTTCCAACCTTTAAGTCTGTGCATGTCGACATTCATCCACCGCCGTAGAGTGTTGAGAGGACATATTCAACAGCTGGAGAATGAAAACATATGTGTATTATTAAATTAAAGTGACATAAGCTGGGACCACACTTACACCACTCTCTGGGCTTTAAAAACAAAGATCCAGTGACAAGTATATGCAAGATGACTGGTAGTTATTTTACCGCCAGTTTTTATATAAAGGTTTTCCTTCGTATACACGAGTTGGTTCTGAGATTCGCAAACATCTACCAGTAGTTTATATAACATATTTGGGAGTTGTAACCATGTACCAGTAGTTAATATGACATGAACAAACTTATATAAGTAGTGTTTATTATCTAAATATTATTACGATAGCGTGTGTTTATATATTAAAACCGCAATTTTATAACATATAAAGATCGATGGAACATTATCTCTATAATAATGTATGAGAGAGGTGTAAGAATTAAAATGTCATATTTAAGCGTACATTACGACCGAGCTTTATCGGGCGTTCGTACTAGCTTAGATAAATACTTTTGAAGTTTTAACAAAAAAGCTCCAATAATATCAGAGCGACTCCATACACACTGAACATCTATAGAATTCCAATGTCAATATATTACATATGAATGAACCACTTTTTGAATTCCACAGCTCCTGCTTAGTATAATAATAATAATAATAATAATAATAATAATAATAATAATAATAATAATAATGGAACTCATGCACTTATTGTTCCCTGCTGAAATAATAGCATTATGATTTCAAAAGTCATCCTTAACATAGGGAGGGGGTTGTACCCAATCTGTACTTAAACCTTACAATTGCATAAAAACATATAATAAAACTGTAATTAAACTTGGAAATACGATTGAAAATATCGCGGATGAGTAATTGTATTAGCACAACAAGAACAACACGCCCAACAACAAGCCCAACAACAACAACAAAACACCATCAGCAACAACAACAACAACAACAACAACAACAAGGACGACGACGACGACGATGATGATGATGATGATGATGGTTATGGTGGGGATGTTGATGATGATGATGATGATGATACCACTGGTGGTCGCCAACGAGAAATCAATATTAAAAGGCTGCTGCGAAAACGCTAATTCATCCGCAATTGTAATCGAAAGCAGCAACGAGTACTGGAAATCTGGGGAGACTTGTTTCCAGGTGGACTCATGAAAACAGAACCAATTTCCCCAAAGAGATGTTTTGATCATAGGCAGTGTTATTTCTAGCGAACACATATATATATATATAAATATATATATATATATATATATATATATATATATATATATATATATTATATATATTATATATATATATCTATATATCTATAAAAGTGAAGTGTCTCTCTGTCTGTGTGTCTGTCTGTGTACATTTCATTACGCAATAACTCTGTCAATTTTTAGTCTATAGACTCGAAATTTGGAATACCGGGTACTGAGATTTGGGAAAATCGATATGACGGGTGTCAGTCAGAAATTTGGCTGTTAAGGGGTCAAATTTCAACGATTTGACCTTTAAGAACTCTACCAAACTCCTCCGACAATTTTGAGTCTAGACACTTGAAATTTTAGATATAGGTTACTTGAACCTGGATCTAACTTAATAAAGTGATTTGAGCCCGAAACTATAAATTTTAAGGGATAATAATAGGGGTCAAATAAAAAAGAAATTACTCTTTTCTTTTTTTGGCTCAGCATACACCTCCAAACACCCGGGCAACGCCGGGCTGAAATGCTAGTATATTATATTATATATATATATATATATATATATATATATATATATATATATATATATTTGTAGTCATTCACATGCAATTCTGTTTCGTTGTATCACAACTCATCAGTGCCGCTAGACTAGCACCTCTCCCAACCGAGGATTGAAACCGCTCCCGAACCTTGCTTTCTTAATTTCATTGACCCCTATAAACTATCGAAAACTCTTAAATAATTTTTTTGCTAAAATTATGATTCAGTTTATATTGTTAGTTTCCTTTAGTTAATTAACCTGTAGAATAGATTGTATATTTTGTTAACACCATCCCTGTCAATAGAAGTATTTTATACTTGAATACTTCATGTTTTAAGATGTTTTCTTGTTTCTTTGCACTCCCTCTCGGATAATAAAAAGAAAAACACACTATATGCATTTCTTACAGGTGCATACTCTTTTTCTTGTTTTTCAACATTTTTTTTCAATAACAATATTTTATTATATATATATATATATATATATATATATATATATAAATATAATATATATATATATATATATATATATATATATATATATATATATATATATTAAATTAAAATATTCCCAAATCGCATTTAGGAAAAATGAACTTCCGTATACATTTAATTTCATTCAAAACGTATTAAGCAAAAATAACAAAATAAACACACACACATATTTATATATATATATATATATATATATATATATATATATATATATATATATATACACGCACCCCATATATATATATATATATATATATATATATATATATATATATATATATATATATATATATATATATATATGTATATATATATATATATTCAAGAAAACGAAGTTAATTATATTTTGCTTTCAGGTGCCTTCACTGACCTTGGCTTGTTTTGCTCCTCTGCGAAAACCGTGCAAGAAAAATAATTGTTAAGATACGCTATTCTAAATTGCTATTAGTTTTAAGGGCATCATGATTTTTATATGTACACAATTTTCCCTCTTAATTGCACTCACATTTTGGTTACTATTTTTAGTTACTTAAACTATGGCACTAATCTAATTAAATTTACATTTCCGCACACTAATTTGTTACTTTATTTTTACAAAAGGACTCTTCAGCCTTTATGAACACCTATATTTACTCGGTGGGTAATGTTGCTTCCCAAGGAAAGGTTCATGAGGAAAAGAGGCGGATATCGGTTTTAAGCCAGAAGAAAATATTATATTATAATATAAGTTCAAAAGAGTTGTGTCGGTGTTTCTAGCTTAGATTGGAATCTGGCATTATGTCGCGATATCTACAACCGAAAATATCTTAATCTCGTTTATTGTATAATTCTGAGAAGAGTCAATTATGAATGAATTAGTAAATTGTCATATCACAATTCATCGAATCCTCTGCGATCCAAGAGAGACTTAGTATGTTTTTATTTTTGGCATTTTTAAATATATTTTCATTTCATTTTTAAATGATCGTTTTTTTTTTTGGTTTTAGGTTAGTTTTCATTATTCTTGTGACACACATTAGAAAAAGTCTGTAACCTAGCATATACAGATCTGTGGGTTTTTTTTTGTAAATATAATAGCTACTATTCAAAAGTTGGTGTACATCGGTAAATAATTATAAAAATTGCAGGGGACGATGAGGAAAATGCGTTTTCAATTGTTAAAAAAATGAAACCCACTTGAAATAGGTATAATGATTATATAAAAAAAACTAAATGCAGCCTTGAACAAACATGTCTGAACTAAACTATTTTTATCTTGATTTATGTCTCATATTTAATTTGCTGTTCTGGAATATGTCATATTTGCCCGCCTTTATTTAATAATTTTAGGGGCCATTATTCCAGGGTGAAACACATACTCCACAATCATTACCTACGTTTTTTCCTCATGTTTTGCTTCTAATGTGCATAGCAAGCTACTGGAGTTATCCCACTGGAAATCAAATAGTTACTTACCACCCAGTTCAATATTTGTAGGACGAGTTTAATTTGCAATTTTTTTTCCAAAACGCCGTGTTCGAATACAATTGCATCAAAAGATGTTTAGCGAATACGTGAGTCTATTTTTTTCTTCTGTTGAGTAAGTCATAATGCTTTTTTGTTTTTTTTTAAATTTTTTACTTTATTTTGTGTTACTAAAGTAAAATAGGCGGTAGGGTCTGACCATAGACTTCAATTTACATTCTTTTAATTCCGATTTCATATCTTTTCCGGGCGTCTTTAAAACAAAAAAAAATATTTATAGGCAAATCACTCAAAGTTAATTGTTGCATAAAATATGTCCTAAATTATTTTCTGTTTCATAAAAATACGTGTGATTACTTTGCTTTACTGTCAGAAATATCCTTATTAATTAATCCAGCTTACAAAAATTTTTATTTTACCCCAGACATAGTTTTGGCTGTTGTTCAAGAATATGGCATGGTAGGTTTATTTAATCCTCTTCGTGTACCCATATTGAAATTGAGAAGCCTCATTCCAAATCTTCTTGATACTTGAGACATATTTATAAGATATTTCTAAGCACGTATTCACGCATATTTTTGTCTTCCTTTTTCCTTAATTCTAGTTCATTTTACCCGACTTCAATGGAAACATGTATGTCACCTTCTGGCACTAGTAAGACAAGTGTCTCTTGGTTATAAGAAGCGTGTAACCAATACAGAATCGCAATAACGTACTTTGATTTCCAAATATCATTTCTGGGATCCTAAGGGGATAATTATCTACTTCCTTTCATATTTGATTTTAAAAATACGCGGTTGATGCTTTATGTATATTTCGTAGGTATGAGACGCCGAATTTTACAATATTCGTTTAATCGTTTCCACAGCTTCTGCCAACTTTTATAGTGGCAAGTTTTGCTTGCTTTTAAATTTATTTAAAACCGTTAGTCGCGTGTCAGAATCTTATGCCGCTACCAAGCATTGTAAATATTTGAGGGGTTTGAACTCGTCAACATATCCTTCAACAAGTTTAAAATCCTCAAAATGGTTTTCGAGTATTGCTTTTAATAAGATCCATCATATTTTCAAATAAAAATATGAAATAAGGTTGTCTTCCAAGAAAATACTTACGTTAAGGGTTTTACAGTTTCCGAAAAAGTTAAATCGCACGCCATATAAGATGACTGTAATTTGCGGATGTTTTAAATTTAGTGTATACCAATTTTAGAATTATGAAAGGAATATTTTAGAGTCTGTCACATGGGTACAATCAATGTTATAAAGGGTATTATCTATGAATATAAAAGCGGAAATCTATGTATATATGTGTGTTCGCTTTTTCTGTGTGTCTATAAAAGGCTTTTTCAGAGAAGCGGTCGCTCGCTTTACAACTTTTTAAAACTGTTTATATCACATATAAATCGTAATATCTTACAGTTAACAACGGAGCTCACCTCTCTATTTAATTTGCTCGATTTCGGGAAGATAAATATTCAATATTTTTCGCTCGCCGCATGAGGGTTAGTTTTTTTCCTATAACATCTTGGGGGCGAGGAAAAAGCGTTCAGCAGTAAATGAAATCCCGCAGTCGAACTTGACCTCATTAACTCATTAAAACAAGCACCTGCTATATCCAAGTAATTAAATAAATTCAAATAAATTCAACCGTCTTTACGTAAGCATGTCGCGGTGGGGCAATGGTAAAGCTCGCACTTTTTTTTTTCACAACTTTGCCTCAACGGTTCGGGTTTGATCCTCATACCTACTTTTTTTAATCCCCTCACACACCGCCAAACCCCCGGGCAACGCCGAGTACCCCTCGCTAGTATTTTATAAATTACGATGCAGAAGTGCTACTATAATCTGGAGCAAATATGTAATCGTCAATATCGCTCCAGGCTGTTTTTTTTTTTATAAGCTGTATCACTTATATGATTTGCTGTTTGACTTTCAACATCTAAAGTAATAAATGTGTTGCACTTTTTGTTCCAGTTTGATCGTTTTGGATTTTTTGTTGTTTAGTATTTGTTTGCTTTCTTTCCTCGTACCTTTTCCTGCAAATTCATTTGATATTGCCACATTTGTTTTAAAATTGATTTTATCTTTTCCAGTTTTTCTATTTCTCTTTTAAGACAGAAAACTGGTATAGGGCTTGAAATTGTAAAACATAATTTATTGTTTTCCACGTAGCGATCTTTTTTATCATTACGCTCAACACAAAGTACAATTATATATTCTATCAACTAATGTCCCGAGTTTTGTAATGAAAATAGTAAAATTTAGTTATTTAAAACACAGAAATTGCCTTTGCATGTGAGAGAAAATAAAACGAAAAAAAGATGCGAAGTTGTCTTGTTTTAGTTCAGCAAAAAAATATTTCATGTACTTTTCATAAGTAACATATTTTTCATTTGAACGATATTATAATTTATTGGTTTTTATAGATTAGTGTGCCATACTGAGGTGTGATAGTTCTTAGAAAACTATTATACAAAATGTTATTGGTCAATGCCACTTACACAGTTGCTTAATGACCCTTAAAAAAGTTACTCCGTCCTGTTCTACAGTAGATACACTCTGAATAGTTTGCGCGTTGCTAGTGTTTTTTCGAAGTATTTGATGTTTGAAATTTCAACGTGCGTTCTCAAATCGATATCTGCATTTTTTGGAAATATTGGTCTACTTGAGAATTCAGTTTTCTTTTTCGAGTTCTCTACAAGTCGTCACTTAGTTGTGTGTAAATACCTATACATTTAACATTCGGTTTTAACTGAGCAGCTCTCGAAACCTAAATGTCATTTGTTACCATTAATAATAATAATTCGGTCTTTCATCAACACTTTTCAGAACTTCGTCCTACCTATCACATTAGATATAAGCTACTTTTTATAAACAGAAGGATGTCCCTCAGTTAATATTGCCATATATATATATATATATATATATATATATATATATATATATATATATATATATATATATATTTATATATATATACATATATATATACGATATTGCGCTGTACACGCACAAACATATATATATATATATATATATATATATATATATATATATATACGCGCATGAGTGCCCGTGTGTTGAGCAAAGAATAAGTTGTAGTAGAAAGGCAGGCTCGAACACGTACCGCGAAGGAAAAAAGAACAGGAAAAAACGTAGCGTCTTGGCTGTTACGACAACCGCTAAACCGGAAGTGACGTGGGTTTAAATTAAGGATAGACAATCGTAAAAAGGGTGAGTTCTAAAATATCAGCTACCCCTAACTGTTGGAAAGTACCCACTTTGGAGTGTAGAAATTAATGATTTTAGCCAATTTTTCAGTGTCGTCGTCTGAAGGGTTGAGCTTTAAAACGATACTAATCCTTTATAAAATCCATCAACCCTCTCGAAAATGTTAGGCAGATCTACAAACACACATACGTAGATTTATATATTGATAGCTCAAATTTTCGGCCGACAACCGACGTAAAACATTTCCATATCCCTAAATGCCATTTATGTAAAAGTTCAAATGTTTAGACCAGAAATTGTCTGTGTAATTTGGTAGAGACCGCGGAGGTCATTCTTTTAAACATTGATCACTATCATGACCCCTTAACATTTATTATTTTAGGCTCAAATGAGGTTATAAAGTTGAATATATGTCCAAGGAATATATATTTAAAATTTCAATTGTTTATACCCCGAATTGGCGGAAGGTTTTTGTAGAGTTCTCAAAGGTACAATCGTTGAACTCTCTCACCTCTTAACAGCCAAATTTCTGGCCGAAAACCGTTCCCATAGACGATCCCAAATCTCAGTACCCTTCATATTAAATTTCGAGTCTGTTGACTTTAAATTCACAGTTATTGCGTAGGGAAATGTACACACACAAGCAGGCACACAGCCGGTCATACAGATACATAGCCACGTGCATATATATATATATATATATATATATATATATATATATATATATATATATATATATATACAGTTATCTATTTCCCTCTAAAATATATTCTGTTAGACTCGATACCGCACGATTAATTAAACATAACTATTCCGACACACACACATACATACATACATACACCCACACACATGTATATATATATATATATATATATATATATATATATATATATATATATATATATATATATATATATATATATATATACATTATTCTTAACAGCGTCATTATTTGCGAGGCTTACGGCGGCAGAGAAATAAGGAATGCTTCATAAATCCGCGAAGACTCTTGAGAATGATTATATAATTTCAACATTCCTACTTCGTCGGTAAATCTCCAAAATCAAATTATATCAGTAAAAAAAAATGAAGCAAAATAAATAGTATTTAATTTCTCTTGTTTCGCAATCACTTCACCCATCCTACACGGACAACTGTATATGTATATGTAGGTGTATCCATTCATCTCGTAAACTCACCCTACATTTAATAACTTCATTCCAGCAAAATAACTTTGACTTAGGCTATTAAACGCCTATCCATGCTGAACACATTGTTCACAAGGAGAAATTTCAATTAAGTAATGGTAATATTTAAATATATAATATTCTTTTAAATATCTACAGTTTTATACTTACACCACTTCTATTTATTTTATTATAGAATACACGCAGTCGTTATTTTATGACCTACTTATTTATTATAAGAATGATGTAAAATTCTATACTAATTTGGTTAATATGTGCAAATGTTTCTTTGGTATTTAACGAATTTCAATATAGTTTTATGAATAGATGATTCTATCAATTTAATGAATTGTTCTGCATTGTACTTTTGGAAATCATTCCTAAACAGATAGGTAACTTTTACAGAGGATCAATCGATATTCTTCCTAAAATTACTTTGAAACTGCGACATATAGCATGTGAAAACATGCACGTATTTATTTATATATGTGTATATATATATATATATACATATATATATACACATATGCATATACATCATATGTATGCACATATATCTATACAAACACAGATATACATATGTATATATAGCAATACAAACACGTAGACATACATAAACGCTGCATATACAACATCATATCTACCTATATGAAATTGCGCATTTTTATAAACATGCATACTCTTAAACAAAGACACACACCAGATATACTAGAGACTTTAAATAGATATCGAAAAAAAATCATCTATTTTCCGATGCTAAGCACGATGTTTTTTTACTAGTTTTATTTTACGTTAAAACCTAATTTTTACAGGAATTAAGCATAATTTATGTATAAATATTAAGTGCTATTAAAGACCCTGTGAATGTAAATTGAATAGGTTACACACTTATTGGTTTTGCATAGAGATATGCCCATATTACATGGGTTATTGCGGTGATCATACTCTAAAAAATAACACCTCTATATTTTTAAGTTTTATAAACGTCTGAATTGTAATCGGTAATTGTATAGAAATCCGGCAATAACACCAGAATCAGTAATTGTATCAGAATTTTGAATATATTAGAATTGTCTCATTACTCTCTCTCTTTATATATATATATATATATATATATATATATATATAGAGAGAGAGAGACAAACTGTGTCATTTGCGTATATATATATATATATATATATATGTGTGTGTGTGTGTGTGTGTGTGTATAGTCTGTATTTGTTTTTACATGAGAAGTAATATGTTGCTACACAGTCATAAGAAAGTGTCAGTCAGTTAGTTGTTAACTAGACTCTTGGTTCAGCCGATACAACTTAACGAAGCATAGTTTGTAATTAAAATAGCAGGTACTTCGCGTCAAATGGAGTTAGTATAAAGAGGGTCTGTCAGATTTAGTTACATGTAAATAAACCCAAATGAAGCTGCAAACATAAATCCGTGTAGAGATACATAGGTGAAAGGATGCGTGAGTAAAAATCGAGATAGAAGTAATGGACGACTTGAAATAATAGTATCACAATGCGTGTTGTGATAGCCGCTTTAAATCGTAAACATTTAAATTGTAGGGCGGCTATCACACCCGTATACAAATACTACTCTCTCTGGTCTTCCATTACCTCTATCCCGCTATTATATCTCCCTATCCATCCCTTATTACACATGGATTTCAACAAAGACTAATTTTCGCACCCCGATTATGTCTTATTTTCCGTAACCACAACAAAAGTAGATGTTTCTTGCATGCCTTTCTAGCTAGGAGTTTCCCCTTCCTTCCTTCCTTCCTTCTCTTCTAAAAATGCTCCATAGCCAAAAGTGTGCTTATGCATAGTCTGAAGAAATGCTGGTTTTAAAATTTTGACGCGACATAATGCTTGAACTTGTCTAACTGGACATGGAAAAATTGTAACGTAAATTGAAACACACTTTTTGTTGCCACCAACACCTTGTCTCGTTAATATTCTAGGCCGGATAAGGTGATTTTCCATGGCAGGCTGGTCACTGAAACGTATTGCCATATGTGTAGCCATTAGTTATCACATCCAACATATTTATATTGCTATGTATAAATATTGAACACTCTTTGCTTGACACATTTTGGTTTTGTTTAAATAATACTACCAATAATATTATATATATATATATACATATATATATATATATATATTTATTTATTTATATGCAGTGCGTGTATGTAGTCCGCATTCTTTTATTTCAACTAACTGTGTTAAAGAAAACAGCATGCAATGTTTTTTTGGGGGGGTTGCTTGTAAGACAGTTGTTTTGTATAGGGAGTTTATTTATTATGGTCTTTAAATCAGTGTGAGAGTTCAAAGTTGACGTGTGTTATTCACGAAAACACACAGAAATATGAGTGCGAGTCGCCGATATGGTAATCTTCTACAATCCAAACAACTTTCTATTTTCTGCAAATCAACGAGAATCTTTTATCTGATGACTCAGTAAAATTTTTAGAAGCTCGTGCAGGAAATGTTAATTTTCGAATAACAAACAAAAAAAAACGCGTGTTATTGACATACTGATCTTTGACATGTAACGACGTTTTGCGTGAAAACCAAAAATATTATCGCTGACATAAGTTTTAATAAATATTCTATTGTCTTTATCATTTTTATATTTAATGAACTATAGGCGCTATCAATATACAACTTTACCATGACGTGCAGGAAAACTTATGTGATACCGTATTCGACTGCACTTTACGCTCATTAGCAACATTACCTTTATATTACACTTGTGAAAATAAAGAAATATATTAAGTATCTCCAAACTTATTCTGTTTTCTCTATTCTGATAATTAAAACAGACAAAATATGTCTAATATCTTTAATTTTCTACTCAAAAGGCTTTACCTTATATACGAATGTATAATTTCTTGAACTACTTCCACGAATAAACAGAACCGTTAATATACTTGGAGTACGCGTTTTTTTTTAAACTCTTCATACTGGGTTTTGTAAGTATTTACTAACATTTTGTTTTGTATTTTATTTCAAGTTATTTGATACTAAGATCAGCAGTATATTTTTACACTGTCGATTTCTAAAGTAATATAGAGAATGAGTTTCATTTAAGAAATAACAATTAACTCATTGTGAGAAAACTCTAAACCTCTTCCAATTTTCAAATAAACGTTATGAGTCTTTTTTGTCGATTAACGAATCTTATTAGCGAAGTATATTATGTTTACAACAATGCGCACTACAATTATCTCAGCTATATTCTATGATGTAAAATATATCGATTTGTATAAAACCTATTATTTTAAACTGATATAATTTGTCGGATTACAATGCTGTAATATGTATATTATTGCTATGTAGCTACAACTGTTAGTTTCAGTCGATCGCAAATCATTCTACATGAATTGTATCATGGATTATATCTGTGTGTCTGACGTTCTATAATTCTATAATCATAGCTACTATGATTAGATAGCAGCTAGCTAATCGAAAATGACATGCTAATCATGAGCATTAATAACAACCCAAAAATCAAGTTAACAGGCACAGAGTAGACGTACCTGTTAAAAATATTTTTTATGCATATAATATAGCATTGTGTACATATAAATTGACGAATGAAATTAATAGACATGGAGTATCTATAATAATGCAACATACTTTACTTTAGTTCGAAACGTTTGACAAACTATGAATTAATAGACTCCACAGTTTAGCACCAACATTTCAATGTTTTTTTTGTCCGGAAATTTAGCATGATGTTGGACATGCCCTTTTTAGTTGATATCTTTATATTTTTTGTTCACAATTACAAACATATACAGGGTGTCAAACTGTTATTGAAGGGTTTAGAACTTAAATAGATTAATTATGTTTGATGATATATTTCTGTAATCTATATGAAATCTAACTAAACCATTCGGAGAATATTTAATGCACAATTAAAAAAATCTTTTTTTGAAAATAATGTCTTATACGTTTCCTATTTTTAGCTTTGCATGGTATCTCACGCTATAAAAATGTCAAATGACCTCCATGTTCTTCAGGCCTGAATAGCCTTGGCTTTTTCCTCTGGGGATATCTAAAAGAAAGAGTCTACGTAAACATACTCCGGGAATTAAACGAAAAAAATCAAGAATGAAATAAGTGAGTTAAATCGCAATCCGGATATTCTGGAATCTGTCATGACTAATGGTTTAGAAAGAGCACAGATATACGGGTCTTAAAATGAAAAAAAACACACATTATTTTTCATGATAAAGGTTGTTTCCATTTTGTATTTATTTTAATTTCTTAATGTTTTAATAAGAGTTTATTAAAATACAGAAAGAGATCTTCATAAATAATAAATTTAATAAAGTGCAAGACCCTCCAGTAACGATTTGGATATAATGTATATGCATAATATCTTATCGGGTTTAAAATCCTGAGTAGCTACTTAATATAAGGTCTTATCAGAATATAAGAAACTAAAGAGTTAAACTTAATATACAATGTAATTATAGATAGAAAAGGCTATATATGAATTTATACTCCAATTAAAAATGGAAACACATCAATAGAATGAAACGTTAAGCACGGCTTTTATACTGAAGCATGCAAAGATTAACGTTGCTCAATAGTAGAGGGGAAGTGAGATCAGTTATATATATATATAGGGGAATACATCATCTAAATAAAGTCTACATTAGAAATGAAAGGTTGAATCAATATGCAAATGCAAATAAAACATAGAAATATATATATATATATATATATATATATATATGTTTTATTTGCACTTGCGTATTGATTTTTAATCGAAAATATCATCTTAAATATATTCTACTTTAATTTTAATTTTCAATACCCTGATATCATTCTACTAAGTATATTCCTATCTATGTATAAAAGTAACTCTGCACCTAAGTTTTATTCCGCTTGGCGCCCGCCAGCGTATTTTTATTGTGTGCATATGTATATATGTAGATGTCAATATAGATATATTTGTCGATGTATATATATATATATATATATATATATATATATATATATATATATATATATATATATATATACACTTGTGCCCGATATTATTCATACCCCCTCTTGAAAATTGAGTTTATTAGGTGTAACTTTGTAAGAATTTATTGTTTACGTCCATATTGATACATATTCTTAATAAACCTCTTCTGATCATTTTCGTCATTTTAGAATCTCGGGATACTTGTAATAAAAGAAATATACAGCTATTTATAAAATCTGCAATGTTCAAAAATAATCATACCCCCTTATTTTTTCAGTATTAATCGAGTTTTGACTGTTTGTTTCTTGTTTGATTCTTATTTTGAATGCTTTTATACAACCTTTGATTAATTTCATTTCGTTTTTTGCATTTTTCAGAAATTAAAATGATATCAACTGAAAACCAATAAAAGAATAAAAATTATTAGAATTGGGAAGAAAAAAGAGCTTAGTAATGATCTTAGGACTAAAATTGTGAATTTACATAAGGATGGTTTAGGTTAAAAGTCAATTTCCAAGAAATTTGAGGTCCCTACAGCAACAGTACAGAGCATCATCAAAAAATTCCAGAGCCACCACACAACAAACAACTTGATTTGTAGAGGAAGGAAAAGGAAACTGTCTGCTAGAGCCACCAGGAACATTGTAAGAAGTGTTAATGCAAATCCAAACACCACTACTAAGGACATTTTAGAAAATCTGGAGTCTTCTGGCATAAAAATATCAAGGCAAACATTGCAAAGGACTCTGCATGAAAATGGTCTGAAAGGAAGAAGACCACGAAGGACTCCACTGCACACTGGAAAACACCTTGCAGAACGTCTAAAGTTTGCTAGGACCCATGTGAATTCTCCAGAGTCCGTTTTCTCAAGTATTTTGTGGACTGACGAAACAAAAATTGAATTGTTTGGCCATATGGATGCTTCTTACGTTTGGAGGAAGAAAGGAGAAGCTTACAACCCAAAGAACACCATACCCACGGTGAAACATGGTGGTGGTAGCCTAATGTTTTGGGGCTCCTTTTCGGCTAGTGGTCCAGGTAGTTTGATCAAGATAGATGGAACCATGTAGAAGGAGCAATATTTGGAGATACTCCAGAAAAACATTAGACAGGATGCGGCGAAGCTCCATTTAGGACCAAACTGGGTCCTTCAACAGGATTATGATCCAAAACATACTGCCAAAATAGTCAAGAAATGGTTTGAGGATAATCAAATTAATGTTTTGGAATGGCCTAGCCAGAGTCCCGACCTGAACCCTATCGAAAACCTCTGGCACATATTGAAAACTGAGGTTAAAAAGCGGAAACCTCGAAATTTGAGGGATTTGGAGTACTACTGCATTGAAGAATGGTCAGAAATCAGTGTTGATGCTTGTAAAAACCTTGTTGATAAATATCCAAAACGGTTACAGGCAGTTATTAAGAATAAAGGGCATGCTATTGACTATTAGTAAGAGAGGTATGAATAATTTTGAACTAGTGCCATTATTGTTTTTCTTTGTATAATGTTTCAAACTTGCATAATTTATTTATTTGTTGAGTTTAAATTAAATGCTTATGCTTGATTTATTGTGTGAAATCCCTTTAAGATTGTCTACCTTCTGGTTTGAGCAATATTCTTATAGAAATCTCAAAGATCCGAGGGGTATGAATAATATCGGGCACAAGTGTATATATATATATATATGTGTGTGTGTGTGTGGGTGGGTGGGGGTGTATCAATATGAGTATTGTTATCTATGTATGTATATCTATATGTATGTGTATATCTGTGTGCGTATATATTTGTGCATATGTATATATATATATATATATATATATGCATACATGTGTGAGTATGTCTGTGTTCTGTATATTTATATTTATATATGCCTGTATATGCGTGTATATATGTATGTGTATGCATGAATATATAGATGTATATGTGTATATATTTATATATATATGTGTGTGTGTGTGTCTGTTATATTTGTATGTATTTGTATACATGTGTTTGTCTGTGTATCTTTACATATAGCTCTATTCTTACGTGTGAGTATGCACTCTTATGTATATATTTACGTGTGTATGTTTATGTCGCTTCCCTCTTGTATGTACGTGTTTGTACATTTAGTTGTATAAGTATGCGCGTATGTGAGTCGGCGTAGATGTGTCTACTTTAACTTAACGCTCACTGGCATGAATCTCTCGGAGTAAAATCATACAAATGCAAATCCTCTTTCTCACTTTGACACCTTCGATATAAGTAGAACCCCCACCCCACCCCACCCCACCTATCTGTGTAGCGAACAGCCCAATTAAATTATGACCCATTTTTAATTTAAGTTTATTTCAAATTTATTTTCTATTGTAAAAAGTTTTGAATATCTTCAAGTAAGTCCCAAATGCGATCTTTTATTTTCTGTTTCCTGCCCCTTTGTCCCACTTTTTTGTAGCATTCTTTATTAACTTCTTATCCACTTTTTTGGAAGAGCTCCATTTTTCTTTAATTTCTCTCTAATCAATCCCATTTTCAATTTTTTCTTCTGTGTCGTGAGGTTCCAGGTCGCCTGATGAAGTATCTTTGACTGAAACAGATGGTTATTTGTAGCGACCATATGTAAGTTTGTATCCCTAATAAAAGAAATATTCCGCTCTTTTTATTGAGCACTATTAAACAACCTCGTTTTCTTCATTAGTTTTGACTTTTGAACACATCCGAAATATATATATATATATACATATATATGTGTATATATATATATATATATTTGTTTATTGTTATATAAACATGCTCACATCCCGCTGCTACAAATAGCCACTTGTTTCAATCAAACAACAGATATCATCAGGCAGCGACTTGACTATTCAAAAGTTCAATGAATAAATCAGATTTATTCATTGAACTTTTGAATAGTCAAGTCGCTGCCTGATTATATCTGTTGTTTGATTGAAACAAGTGGCTATTTGTAACAGCGGGATGTGAGCATGTTTATATAACAATAAACAAGTATTATCAGCTCTTTTTATTGAGCACTATCTAACAACCTCGTTGAATTCATTAGTCCATTACTTTTGAATATAAAAAAAACCCCGAGTATATATATATATATATATATATATATATATATATATATATATATATATATATATATATATATATATTACAGAAACATATAGATGAAAAGTAAAATTGTATATCTGCACATTTTAGTAGTAAATAATTCATGATCTCAAATTTATTAACTCACGGAATGCAAGGATAGCAAACCTTTTTACTATTGATTATGATTTTTTTATAATGACTAGAATTATTTTAAGAATGTGCAGATTGAACAATAGGAATATTTGTCTCTCTTAAAACATAGAGTACTCGTGTTCTACGAGGAGAACAATCGTACATCCGTTATCTTATGGAAATAAAACCATTTTACATTAATGATAAAATATCACGTAAAGAAACAAAGTAATTAATACACACACACACACACATATATGTATATATATATATATATATATTTATATATATATGTATACGCAGTTATATTTTACTTTTACCAGTATGCAATAATTTTTAATAATTATTTATATATGTGCATACATTATAGTACAAATATACCAAAAAAACATAAGGCTGCATAATAACCCTCCAAAACTATATAGAGAAAACATTATATAGACGGAGTTTATATTCAATAAATAATTATAAAGTAAGCAGCACTTTGAGACATTTAAATAATGAAAGAGGAGTCATTTACAAACCTATCTATTGCATGCTTATTAAAGTTATGGGAACATATATAGGAAACTTGATTGATCGCTGCCAAATGTTTCTTACATTAGACATAATGTACACATTTTTGCCAAGCGGAGAAACGACATTGACATTAAAGATGATTTTATAATGTATTATTCCAAGATAAAGATCGCTAAATAATGATTATGCGTATATAACACAAACCAATTAATTACTGCTTAAATTCGGAAGTATACAAGAATTAAATATCGTGTTATACACTTGTTTACTTTTTTTAATTATTGATATTTCAGACCGGAAAAGATTATTGAGCTTGTTTTTATCCTCTTACTATGTAATGTGATCAGAATTTAAACTGGATAGTTACGTGCGAAATCGGAAGCCAGTTAATTTAATTAAAAGTGTACCTGCTTTTATATATATGATCAGAAAATTGTAATCAAAAGCCAACATTTATTGATAACATTTCGTATATAATCATGTAAAACGGTGGACAGTGGAGTCTAAAAATGAAACAAGAATCGAATAATATAAAAATAAATTGGGCATTATTCAGAATACAAAACTCATGTTATATATATATATATATATATATATATATATATATATATATATATATATATATATATATATATATACAGTCCTGCTAAAAATCATGGGACAACTTAAGAAAGTAAGCGCTTACGCATGTTATCGAATTTTTAATCAGAAAATGTTTAAACCATTGCCAAAAGGGAAAATATGATGGAAAAAAAAATGAAATCTGCTTCAATCGAAACCTTACCCCTGGTCTAATTATTAAAAAAAACATTTAACCAGGTCAAAATGATAAAAACAACTTCATGGCTGGGAGGAAATTAAGATAAGAGGGTGCAGGGTCAGGAGAGTAGTGAGGATGGGGAAGGATTTCAGAACCGTACGGTTGTGCTTCTGATCTTCCGATATTCGAGTTGTGGTACGGAGCGTTGTCCTGCAGGAGGAGGCTACCTTTGCAGATTTTTCCCCGCCTTTTGATTTTGATAGATTCCCTTAATTTCCTTCAAACTTAAGCACTATAGGCTCCTGTAATTGTGGTACCCTTTGGCAGGAAATATGCCATAACTACAGTGTCCTGGCCCCAAAAGACTGGGAACATGACCTTGCCTTCTTTGGAGGTGGTTAGTCCAAGTGCTTCTACTGCATTGACTGAGCTTTTGTCTCTGGATCATAATGATTGACCGATCCTTTTAATCAATCTTTTGAAAAACTTTGACTCATCTTCTGGGCACATCTCCAAATTCCTCCTCGAGCACTCGACTCGTTCTCGCTCTTGGAATATTATGAGCAAGCTGGGAATCCATCTGGCATACACCTTGTGCATATGATAGTTTCCACAGACCCTGTACTAATCTTGAGATTTTGGGCTATTTCGCGAATAGTAATTCGCCGATCTTCCAAAATGGCAGCCTCAACTTGACGGGCATCATCAATGGCAGAAGGAGGGCGACCAGATCTTGGAGATGTTTTCTCAGACTTCCGGCCATGTTTGAATTCATGATGTCAGCGTTTTACAAGTTCATATAATGTGGCATTATCCCCATAAGTTTCTTTCATTTAATAAAAAGTCTCACGTGGTGTGCGTCCTTTCAAATACAAAAACAGGATCACTCCTCGACATTCAACAGGCTCCATTTCACCCATGACTCAGTTCAAACACCTGTAAAACAGAAACCACTATTAGTTCAGAGCTGTAATTTGCCACATAACCCGAAGAGATATAAATCATTGCACATGGAAAATTTCAGCTAGATCAAACAACTGAAAGTGGGTAAATCGTATTACTTATTGCACGCTCCTCGTATATCGCATTCAATAGAATTGAGTGTTTTATATTATCTGGCGTTTTGTTATTTATTGTGATTTTATTGATATAGTGTATAATCATTATTATTTTATATGTTAATTTATTTTACTTCATATATTGTTTATATTTGATTATAATGCAGATGAAGGGAAAGTAATCAATTACTGAATCGTGATTAATTTCAGCGGAACTTTTTTAAACTAATATGTCTACTTGCAAAACATCATATAGTGATTTTTTTAATTTATTTTGTCTTTGACTTCAAATTCTCTATCAAGTTTATAAACAATAGTACTGCTTGTCATGATTATTTTTTAGTTATTTTTGCACTGCATTACTCACCAATGTGTATTGTATTTTTATTTACGTTGTGGGATAGTTGATATAAATGAGGGTTACTGAAATCTCTTTTTTAATATACGCATTGTTTTGCTTCAAAGAAATAAAATAGACTACGAGATAAATAACAAGAAATGTATATGAAGTTTTTTTTTGAATAGTAATATTTAAACCTAATTTAGTTCTATTGTAGTCAGTTTTGAAGCAGAGAAGACTTCTATTGTGGAGTGTATATGATTACTCCATAAAAACAGGCTTAGAAAAATACGCGGTGAATAACTAGACATGGAATGAACAAAAAAAGCTTTGTTTAATATGTCTTGTCAGATTTCTGGGTAGAAAAGTAATAAAAGAATTTGACCTTTATGTTTCAATTAAATTTCTTAAACGTAATCTCTTATGTGTTACACGTTTGCATTGTTCACATGAGTTGTTTTAAACATTTTCTATTTTTAACGTAATAACCGGCATTATTTTCTGCATATTTTTTTATAAATATAACTAAAAGCCTTATATATATCGCCTTATACCCTGGTCTTCATCTATTCAACACTTTTTTATTAAGTATTTAGTTGTTGTATTACATACATAGTAAAACTTATAATCGAGAGGAAATTATGACTCAAATAACTTTTGACTAAATTTGTCTGAGCAAACTAGAGTAGACTTGAATGAGAAACGACTCTGGTAGAGCTTTAAGGATTGCTTTGGATACGGTACTTTCTACTGTGTTGCTAAAAATGATATATAGCGGTCGCCTTTTAATTTAAGTTACCGATCTTTTATCTTTATTATATGTCGAATTCAAGCTAAATGAAACATATATATATATATATATATATATATATATATATATATATATATATATATAACAATTTTTTCTATTTACTTAAAAGGAAAACACAACTTTTTTATACATGGGTCATGGAATTCCATTCATCTACAAAAGATCTAGCTGATTTGCATATTAAAAAATTGATATAAGTTAATTCCCTATTAGTTTTTTTTTTCAGTTTTCACATAGGATAATCATCTTTCGGTTATAGTACGTGCAATTATGCTCATTTAGATATTCTACATGTTTTCTACTTGCGTAGTTTTACCCCTTTGCTCCCCTGTTGACCCAACAGGCATTTGCATCAAAAGTCTGAGCATGTTGCATTTCCTACCTTGCCTAGTTGCGATTTTATGTAAAATTTCATAGAAAATTTAATGAGTAGTTATTGAGAGCTTGGAAACGAATGGTCGCACGAACGAGGGTTATTTCCTAGGTTTAACCGACAGTCGGTGAACAAATAATAATCATATCTTGTGAAGAGAATTTTATTATATGATGATATTATTCCAGCATTTTACTTTTTCTGTTAAGGGGTACTGTTGTATCCGTTCGGTGATAAAAAAATATCAGCTTCTTACATTACATTCATAAAGGAGCGTAGAGAAACTGGTATTATACCATTTTTTTATAAGATTGTCACTGTTACACATGTAAGTTTTTTTTTTTTCAAATGGATGCGAATATACATTAGGACAATTATGTAATTGTATTTTTATGCTGCATCACTGTTTTTACAACAAATGTTTGCAAGAAGTCACGAACTGAAGCTCGTATATATGTGTGCGTATATATATATATATATATATATATATATATATATATATATATATGTATATATATATATATATATCATTGTCACTTCTTGCCATAGCCGCTACACATTGTTTATGAATGCTCTAATGAAATTAGGTTACACTTTTATAAAATATACTCTTCATTTTCTTAGATTAAGTTAGGTCATGTGGGAACCAGAACAGAAGTTTACGTGTGTATATTCTAACATTATACTCGTCAAGATTAAGAGGATTGATGAAAAACAAACTTCACGTTGTCTTTTCGCCAGGGTTGGCATCGCTAAATACACTTGTAAACTGTGCAATTATCAACACGATCTGATTGTAAAATTTGTAATATACGTCTGTATCAGTTCATAAGCCTATCAGCGAATGATACATGAAATACGCATTGACTAATAAGGACACAGAACATATATTCCAAGCAGTCGGTGATGCTTGTGTAATAAAGCAAGGCGAACTTTATTTGAATGAACAACTTATCCACTATTGGTTTATAAACCTTAGATACTACAAATGAAAACTCTACATTGTTTCATAGAACTAAGTGTAATCCATTGCAATAGCATCTCAGGTTATAAATCTTGACACAAATAGTAAATCTATTTTAAATAACTATTAATAATAAAATAAATCTGAATCTAGATACCTCTTATACTTAAAAACAATAGATTTGAAAGATTCAGGCTTCTGAGGAGGCGTTAGGCAGTGGCTAGAGTTCTTGGGAAAATCAATTGTACAAAAGTGATATTCTCCTAAAGGTTAGGATTCAACCCTCAGTATAAGGGACAGAAAGAATGCAATTGCAAATTAGTTATGGCCAGTCAACCCTGCCTGAATAAAAATATGTTACAACCATGCAGTAAAAAAAGTGACCCGCTCTAAATTCCGTTAACATTGTCTAGTCTGACAGAAACATTACTGAGTTCGACAAGATATATCTAAAGAAGGTATGAGGATAAACCGATCGACACGATGGAAATCATACTTAAGATAAAAACAGTAGTTAAAAAACTCTTTAAAATAAGATTAATCTTATACTTCAAAAATATTATCCTGAAACGTAAGCAAACTCTGATGCTTAAGCATAAGTCAACTCTAATACTTCAAAATAAAATAACCCTGACACTTAAAAATGAGAGAACTCTGATACTAAAATTGAGATAACTCTGATACTTAAAAATAAGATAACTATGATAGTAAAAATAAGATAACTATGATAGTAAAAATAAGATAACTATGATAGTAAAAATAAGATAACTCTGATACTTAAAAATAAGATAACTCTGATACTTAAAAAATAAGATTCTTTTGATACTTAAAATGAGATGTATCTGGTACTACAAATTACGATAATTCTGATACTTAAAAATAAGTTAATTTTAATACTAAAAATAAGATTACTCTGATATTAAAAAGATATATATTTCATACTAAAACGTACGACAATTCTGATACTTAAAAATGAGATCATTCTGATAGTTTAAAATGAGATAATTCTGACTCTTTAAAATAAGTATATTTTGATACTTAAAAATAAGGTAAGTCTGATTCTTGAAAAAAGATCACTCTGATGCTTGAAAATAAGATAAATCTGATATTTAAAAATAAGAAACTCTGATACTTGAAAATCAAATGATTTTGTCAATGGATGTGTGTTTGATAGAAGCTTGCTATTTTTACACTATTTACAATTGGGTATTAGTGACAAGGCCAAAAGGTTAAATGTTACTGTGCAACAAATATTGTAATCAAGTTTCTGAACAAACATATTTTTTTCATTTCTTAAGTAACAAAAATGAAACTATGAAAATGTTTCCTCTTTTCATTTAACACTTGAACTAGAAACTTCATTATTAACAAACAAACACTGTCTAATTTCTGCTGCCGATGGGTCTATTATAAGAAATGTTTTACTTTGTACCCGTTGATAATTAACACAGAATAGAGAATCAATGTCCAAGTCAACACTGATTATTGAACGGCTGGCACGGAAGTATGCTAGCAATACTGTTTTTATTAATTATATAATTAATCAATGAAAATGTATTCAATGTATAAATCAATATGCTTTTTTTATTTTTTAATATTTTTTTACATGTTTAGTTGTTTTAATATTTTCTTATGTTGCTTTTATATTCTCAGCGAAATTTGCGCACTTGCCAAGTTGTTGATATCAAAACAATGGGTTAATATAGCATTCTTTTTATATCCTTTGATTTTTGGAGGAAGAAAAGAAATCTAACGGAAAGATAAAAATAACTTTGTTAAATAAATCAAACAATAAAGGAAGCTGAATAAAGGAAGGATACAAGAAACACAACAGGAAATAGACTTTGTGAAAAATAAAAATAGAGAAAACTTATATATTAAAACCTGAAAGGAAAAATACATACAACATACGATATTATGAGTAAAAATGTCTGAAAATGAAAAAAAAACAAAAAAAAAACAGAATCAAATATAAACACGGTTTTCAAGAAAATCCGTAGCAATACATAAAAAAGCAGTGATGTATAGATATAAATACAGTGAAAAAAAATGGACAGAGACATACAAACATATTGGTATAAAAATAACATATTGACAGCAACATAGAAAAAAATGAAAACAAAATCTGAAAGAAATGAATTCTGATATAAAAAGAGCTTTATTAAAAATTATATAAATGAACACAGATTATCACCTAAGATACATATAATGTCGAATGTTTATTTGTACTATTTTACACGCGTCTCCTTAATAGGAAAACTATCAGCATTAATACGTAGTAAAACGTTGCTAAATAAAATAGTGGTTTATATGTGTACGTGCGTCTAATTAAAAAAAAATCAGAACTTAAATAAATACAAACTTTATATTTTTAATATACTTGCTCAAAATATTAAAATATTTCCAAAGTTAAAAATATATTTTGTTACACATATCCTCCTGTAGAGGTTATCAGAATGTTTTCTAGCCATTTCTCGATACTTAATAGAACTCAATTTGCTATTATATTCGATGAGGTATATATTTTTAAGTTTCGAATAATCTAAATAATTAGACGATGTATGTGTGCACGTCACTATATGCCACAATTTATGAATAGGCGTTTGAGGAGTGAATATGCAGATAGTTATATAGACGAGTAATATAATATACCTTTTGAAACTAAATATGTTACAATGTTCTACAGGGGAGCCGGCATAGTTTGGCTAGTTATACATTAATATCTGCAAAATATATATTTTCAGAAACTGAAGTTGCACAGCAAATAAAGCTAATATAGTTTGCTGATATTACTGTTATTATCTTCTATTATCTACATTGAATATTTTGCAAACAATCAAACTGCATTAAAAATTAGTGATGAATACGAATGTTATCAAAAATTCTTGCTATACTTAAAAATAAATGATGTGAAATTTAATCTGTACATAGAGATTAATAGTGATTATGTAGAATCAAAATAAATTATGAGCACGACGTATATTTATTTTTTATTGTTTTTCTCCCACTTCTTTAGTCTTCCATCTATTTTATAATGAATGAGAACGCTTTATTTTGAAACGACTCACGTTTTACAAACGCTTTCCATACGCTAACACATAGTCAGTGGTCATCACTGGCAATTGTGCATTGATAATGGTTGTAGCTAAATATTGTATTGTTGTATTGTTGTAGCTAAATATTGTATTGTTGTATTGTTGTAGCTAAATAGTGTATTGTTGTAGCTATTTAAAAAAATATTGGCCGCTTGTTTAAAATATGCTACCGTCGTCGTAGGTATTGATGTTTTGAATTTAAAAAAAGAGGAGTTACTTTTGTAACAAACTTTTGGTAATGGGCGCAATCTGGACGCCTAAGGAGATGTGTAGTTCATCGTTTAGAAAGGTATATTGAGAATCGATGCGATTATGAACAATTAAATTTGCTTCATCTCACAAATTGTTGCTTGGTAAAATAGTATCATTCCTGTTTTGGTGGTTTTTAAACATTCTTGGTAAATATATACATAGCTTAACAATTTAAACGGCCAATGTATATTTTTCAATTAACGCCAGAGATTGGGAAAATCGGGTACGTATGATATTTGTGTCATTTTCTAGTCCTGACAACAACAACAACAAAAATTCTTATTAGAGATGCACATTTTTTTACATTTTTCGATTTCTCAAAAAAGCTTTTCTGATTTTGATTTTCTGTTCTTCCTTCTCTCCCCCTCTCTCACTCTTTCTCTCTCTCTTTCTCTCTACTTGTTATTTCTATGGTTTGTTTTTATAAGTGATTAAGTAACACTCATTTTCGATGGGGTTCAAATAATCTTACACTTAATAACTTCAATACAATTGTTGGATTTTGTGTAAAAACATGTAACCAAAAAATAGAATAGATTCTGGAAATGCTGTTCTCTTACACCCCATTTCCCCATCTCACTACTTATATAAGAACATGGTTGTCCAAATAGGGAGCTATATCACGTGATGGCCGTTTATTTTTCAAAAAGGAAACGCTAAAGTTTGTTTCAAGAAAAATCAATTCTTATTTGCAGTCACGAAGGACGTATCTAAGCAGATAAGTTGTGAATTTGTAAGTTCTTCTTTTTCTTTTTTTGATGCAAGTATTGATATTATATTTATTTCAGTATTTAATCTTTATCTTTATATCATCGTTTTATTAATTGTGTTATATAATAGATAAAAAATGTTTTTCCTTTACACCTCCCTTCCACAGCTTACTACTTATATAAGAACATGGTTGTCCAAGTAGTAAGCTGTATCACGTGATGACCGTTTTCTTTGAAAAAGGAAACACTAAAGTTTATTTCATGCCAAATTGATTTTTATTTGCAGTCACTAAGGACGTATCTTAGCAGATAAATTGTGAATTTATAATTTCTTTTTACTTTTCTAGATACAACTGCTACTATTATATTTATGTCAGTTTTGATATTTATCTTTATTTCATTGTATTATTTATTGTGTAATATGTTTTCTTGTGCAAAGTTCATTTTTAATAGAGCATATATTCCATAAATGATGTTCTCTTACATTCCCCTTTTCCAGATCTTTCTACTTATATAGGAACATGCTTGTCAAAGTAGCTAGCTATATCACGTGATCGCTGTTTTCTTTTCAAAAAGGAAACGCTAAGGTTTATTGTTGGCCATTGCTATTTGTAACAGAGAGAGTTTCTTGTATTATTGAAAGGAAGAAGCTTTATCTTGGCAGCATTGAATGTGATCATTGATGTTTGTCTTCATTCCTCTAAAGATTCGGGGTTTTTCTTTAGTGTTTCTGCCATTTCCTTATACGTGCATCCATTTGTTTTTCTTTCCTAAATTACTTAGGTTATATATTGCTTTAATTGAAATAATATCAATTCAGGAATTAAGTTCTTAAATATTTGTCTAATGAACATACATATCCTATTAATACGTATTCTTATTAATATATTAATTAGCTCCATGTACGTTTTACTCCAATGAAAGTGGAGGCCCACCTTGGTTTTTGTTTGCTCTTTTTTTGTTACTCAGTCGTTTAGAACAAGAATCTTTTTTTCATAATCTAGGATGTTTTTCAAGTTTCCCTGATCTAAAATCAGTATCAACTAATCCTTATTTTTTAATTACTAATATTGTTTTTTTTTATTTATATTGCTAATCTTTGTTAAGCTATTTTATTGATCTAGAACCAGTTTTATCTGTTTCACCATTAACAAAACTAAAATTGTATTCCTACTTTTGGGACTATATTGCTTATCTTTGTTAAGCTTTTTATGGGTCTAACTTTCTCATTTAACATCGATTTTCTTTAGTTCTATTAATGTGATACTGATGTAGAATATTAGATTCCAGATTGGCTTGCAAAATTTGAATCATTTATCACATCTAATTTACTCCATTATTAGCTATTTAACTCGATTTTAAATCTGGCCTTACACAAGAACCTTTCTTTTCATAAGAGGCTGTTTTCCTTCAGCCAGGTATTAGACGTGAGAGCAAAACTCAGTTCCTATGAAGACACCCCTGTATGGAATCTAGCCTTTTATTTAATATTTCTTCTTTAGAATGTAATATGTAGAAGGCTTCCAGTAAACACCGATTGCAGCTTTTTGATTCTCCAAGCCTATACTTAATACCCTTATCTACTATTGCCCATTTCAATTCAAACTTTTTTGTTTCTATAGAGTTCCCTGGTCCAATCACCTAATGCAGTTGTGTTCCTTTTGTATTTATAATATTGATCATTCTACCATCCACCCGTCTATCATCAACACCTTCTCTATTATTTTCCATCTTCGGTTAATTTTTGAAGGATACACCATAATTTCTGTATGTTTCTATAAAGACGCACTCGTGGCCCCAAAAATACCTTCTTTATATTATCGGCCTTAATCTCACATTTGTACAAAATTTCATAGTTTAAGCATTTGCCACACAACGGATATTGCCAGGTTAGCTACAGTTGCATTTTCTCTCTAAATCACTTTCATCCGATACAGATTCATTATAATCCCTTATTTTGCTTGGTTTCTTGTTATTAGAGCTTATTATAGTGTAGACTAATTTGGAGGAGGTGGAGAAAGATTGTTTTGCTGAGTTCTTGTTAATTGTGTTGCTTAATTTAGGCATATTATTTGGATATACTCACGGATTAAACTAAAGCTGTTTCTTGTGTTTGTTTCTCTTATTCTTAGTACCCACCTCATCATTACTTGTTTCACTGCTATTATTACTCTCCCTCTTTTATTTCCATTGATCCTTAGTAATGTATCCTTTATTACTCTTCGGTTTCTTTCTTGCTCTCATTGTCATGTTGCATCTTTAATATTTACCAGACCTATACTTCCTACCATTATCTACTATTGCCCCTTTTAATTCAAAAACCTTTTTGTTTTATGAAGTGCCCTTGCCCAATCACATAATGCAGCTGTGTTCCTCTTTTTATTTCTAATTTTGATTCTTCCCTCTTATATCATTAACACATTCTCCATGATTTTAATTCCCTGGTGTATTTTTGAAGGATACGAAATCATTTCTGAACCTTTCCTTAAGGACGCACAACGTTGCTACAAGATATACCTTCTTAATATTGTCAGTCTTTATCTCACGTGTGTGCACTATTTCTGAGGTAAACAATTTGCAACCTAATGGGCAAATGTGGGTATTCTGACATTTCCAGTTTCACTCTAAAAACCGTTCACCGAAACTGACTTATTATTCCTTATTTTGCTAATTTTCCCGTTATTGGAGTTTATTATAGGGTTGGCCATGTTGCAAAGGTGGGCAAAGATAATTTTCCTGAGTTCCTATTAATTATTTAGATTAATTAATTCTCAGGTGGAATATTGTCATGAATTATTCTGTAAAATTTCGATATATATATATATATATATATATATATATATATATATATATATATATATATACAAATTTTGTTTAAATTTGAAGGGAATTAGAGGTAGGTAAAAGATTTTCCAATTTTCCCCATTAAATGGAAATTGAATCTATGCTGTTCATTGATAAAGTGTCTTTTAATTCAATACGTCTAACGAAAGGCAGTTCTTGTGAAAAATTTCAAACGGCATAATGTTTGAATTTGTCCGAATTGTTTTGAAACAATTGTAATTTACGTTTCAATACATTAGTTGGTGATATGAATCTATTACTTGTTGTCTTTATTTTGTGAATACAATATATATATATATATATATATATTTATATATATACGTACATATATATATATATATATATAAATTGGTATGATTATGTGTATTATGATTATAGCCTAATCGCTATAGCATTTTCTATTTATTTAATTAAAGAAAAAATGCGCATTGTTGTATATGAGTCGTGGAATTTCGTTTCCAGCAAAAGAGCTTGCTAATGTCATATTCTTATAAGCAGTGATTTTAATTTTTTCCACGTCAGATTTTGCGGATTTTCATGGGATGATCATCTTTACTGTACTGTTACGTGGAATCATATGCATGCAAATATTCTAAATGATTTACAATTGTGTAGTGTTTGCGATAAAAAATTTACAATAAAGGCAAACATCTTTATATATACATATATATATATATATATACATATATACCTATATATATATATATATATATATATGTTCATGTGTGCGTGCGTGCGTGTGTGTGTGTGTGTGTGTGTGTTTTAAAATGAATGCTTACCAAACTCATCTGTTACATTAAGGTCTGCAAACATGAATCTTAATATATAAAGTATTGGAGTCCATGGGCAGAGAAAATCGTTTCAACAGTATGAAAAAAATTGAATATGCCATGGGAAGGTAAGACGACGACATTACGAATTCGCAAGTGTAACGTGGTAGCTATTTGTTTTAAACCTTGCCTCACACGTCTTCATAACTCAGGCATTAACTTAAACGAAAAAGTACATCGGTCGTGTAATTCTTTTTTTTTTTAACTCTGTATACTTCCACTATATATTGGGTCCAAAATAATAATACATAAGATATCTCCGTTCATTAAAACTTCTATATTTACCGTATTTTTACTGGGAAATTCCGGGCTGATTGCTAGCATATATATATATATATATATATATATATATATATATATATATATATATATATATATATATGTGTGTATATATATATATATATATAAATATATATAAATATATATATATATATATTGTATGCGCGTATATGAACATATTTTTTAATATATAACTTATAATGCATTGCTTAGAAAAATAAATACAGCACTGTATTAAGGTTGTCGTGTTATTATATGTGCCCTTGATCCTAATTTAGTCAGCGAGATGCAGAAAACGCATTAAATAATGGCTCTCTTAAGGTGCCTATGTCTTGAGGTGTTGTATTTGAGTGTACTTTTGCACTTTTATTTGATAAAGCCTCTCAAATTTTAAATATTGGTTTATGAAAATTGGTTCGAGTAGCCTCTTCTGTCTCATAATGTTTCATCGGAATACACAGCTCGCAATAAAGGATAAAGGTAAGCAGTGCTTATTCTTTGCGAATGTAACCTCTACTTTAGAAGATTAAATCAATAAAGCTTTGAGTGTTTCACTTTCTTTAGAAAGTATTTAGCGTTATTGCTTTCGTATATACGTAAGCATATACAATATAACGAAAAAGAAAATGTACAATTTGTATCTGAAAATCAACAATATAAGATGATAACGAATGAAAATACACTTAGAAATATTCTTAGAGAATTAGATTTTATATTTATTTCATATATTAATACTTAAAGCATCATGGGGCAATACCGTGTCAATACAATATGAATGAGGCATGCTTATAACCAATTAAAAACCGAATAAGAAGCGGAAACTAACATCAGAGCTGCTATATTATTAATGTCTTTAAAAAAAACAGCACCAAGAAATTTAATACACACGCAAAAACACCCACCCACAAGTATTTGTGCTTGTATATATATATATATATATATATATATATATATATATATATATATATATATATATATATATATACATATATATATACATATATATATATATATAAAATTAGGAAAGATTGTTTCTTGTTTACCTTCCTTTAAAGCGTTGCGTTTGTTGATAATTGAAAATAATTACGTATATAAATTAATATGGTTTGACAGCTGAAAACAACGCATTGTTGTGATATATGAACAATTTTTTATATATTTAAAAATATACGTTGATTACAGATTTCAAAAAGTATTCATTTATATACGTAATTATTTTCAATATATATATATATATATATATATATATATATATATATATATATATATATATATATATATAGTAATTTATAAAATATATATGGCGATTAAGCTACACTGAATATTCGGTGTTTAGTCCACTCTAGGATTCTTCAGGCTTATGCGTGAATTATGTGGTTGTTTATCGTTTTTATATGGTTATCTTCTATTGAGGATTTTAGTTAACCAATCAGCTTTCTAATATCCACCGCGCCCCTTCCTATCAGCCAATGGTCATGCATTTTATCGAACAAAGGATCAGTTTTAAAATTAATTTAATGGTTTAAGGCAGACAATTTTCTATTTTTTATATATATAAATATACATATGTGTGCATACATATATGCACACACACATATATATATATATATACATACATATATATATATACATACATATATGTGATCGTTTATGTATATGCATGTTTATTTATTTTATTTATTTGTTTATTTTCTATTGTTTTTGTTTGTTTTAAAACAACTTTGCATCGCTATCCGTGAGTAAATTTTATTTTGTGAACACAGTTATTTGCTATTTCTCTTCTACAGTTTAATAGATTTTGGAGTTCTTGAAAGTACAGGATAGCAAATTTTTCATGAAGGCATAATTTACATGGGTCGTCATACTGCCTACACGTGGTACCTTGTCTTATTATTTTCGATTCGAGTACCGGCGAATGTCCGCTTTCTTTGAGTTCCCAGTATTTATTCGCCAGTGTTGTTTTATATACGGTGTGTTTTTTTTATTGTTGAATGTACTTTTGTGGTGATAGCATCGGGTTTTGAAATCTAAGAAAGTTATGCCTACGTATTAGTTCTTGTTATGCAGGTTTTCTTTCGCAAATATCGTTACCTGATAAACTACGCTTTTTGTTAGACATTTATTTTGAACTGGGCAAACTGGGCGGTATCTACAGTTGCATTTATTTTGTTCGTTATTAGTATTTTTATTTATGGTAATGTTGTTCTTGTCCGGGGTTGGTTTGTTATTATTATTATTATTATTATTATTATTATTATTATTATTATTATTATTATTATTATTATTATATCTGCTAGTGTTAGTTTTACTTTTGTCATGGTGTCTACATTTTTATTGTTTATTTTGTTGTTGTTTACATTGTTTTTATTTTGTATGTGCTTTAAATATCATCTCTACATGTTCGCAACAACTGTAAGATAACTTTAAGATATTTTTATTGAAGATTTTGTGTAAGGGTTTTTTTGCGGGAAAGTGTTTTTCAATAAGATCTATAAATTTCTTGCCAAGTTTTGTTTTTAACATTTGATTGTATGGGGCCGTATACCAGATTATAGTTCTTTTGGGGTAAGTGGAGGCATATATTAGAGTAATAAATCTATGTAAATCTATATAAATATTTTACTTCCAATCTCTCCCCCGTAATGGATTGAAAGGCATGTGACAAAAATTATCGTATTTCTTTTAATACAACGTTGGTTTACAAGGGTCGTTCTTAATTTCATCTGAAATTTGTCACCAGTGAAAATAGTCGACGATTCGTATGCACAAATAAAGACAATGTAAAAAGAAAATAGTTTACAAAATCTGTCTTTCCTCATAATATACTTTTATAGAAAACTCTTAAACATCGGAATTTCGAGGGGGGGTTTAAATATTCTGAGAATTCTCTTTTTGCAAAAACATTTCGAGCTTCTTTCTTTATTATTTATTTTTATTTGTTATAGGATTCATTTGTTTTACTGTAAAAAGAAAAAAACATAATGCAGAATACTGCTACTACAACAACTGCCACTACTACTGCAACTACTACTACTATTACTGATACTACTACTAATAATAATAATGATAATGATAATAATAATAATGATAATAATAATACGAAGACGTATGATATTAAGTTATCGTTAGCCTCCCCCCCCAAATAAAATTATACTTTTTTCATGTGATTTATTTAAAAGACCACCAAAAATATTACATTCAACTGCATTTAGGTGATTACTTTGAAAACCCGTTACCAATTTTAGCGAGTTATTTTATTGTTTCGCCTATTCGCAATTATAACATATTGTTAAGAATAAACTTTTGATTAGAGATTTGCAACATATGGTAATTCACAAGAGAATAAAAAAATGCCTTAATTTTTCAAAAGATTACGAGTAAACAGTCTGAAAATACAAATAAAGAAAGAAAAAAAGTCGTTTTTTTACGGAATACGATGTCTCTTTCGAACGAGACAGCGTTTTTAAGATGTAATCAATTTTGTTTGCTTTAAAATCTTAGTCATGTAAATGTTAATGCTCCTGATAAAAGATTAAGTATAAAATATAATATTGCCAATACAAGACATGCCTTTGTCCGTAGTACTTACCCTATGTCTGGTCGGTAATACAAAAAGAAACTATTACGAGTGGTTTTATGTCATAGTCTGTCAGACTTAAAATTTGTAGTAAAAACTTTTGTTAACTCCTCTGAAAGTTAGAATGACACGGAAACAAGACGTAACTTTTCATTAAATGCATATGTTAAACTGAACGCACTCTAGATTTTACAATACTTATTTGTTTTCTATTTGAGTGTGTTCACACAAGTCGACTAAAACAGTAGTCTCTCATCAGGAGTGTGATTTTATATGTACATATAATTTCTTTTTTATAATTATATAAATTTCTAATGTTCCTACCTTTACGTATTTTATCCCGCATATAGATTTACTCATGAGAATGTTATATGTAATTTCACTTGTGACAAAAAATATATAACCAACAGCAATAAAAAAGACAATACCAGCCCTGAATAATTTAATATCACAATTATCAGGAGTGCGTTACTGTGAGGGTAAGGAATTGACTTTTATCATATAACTGCTAAAATAAGTGTGAAGATTTCAAAGCTGTTTATAAGGCAAAAAAGTAACTGAATAGTTGATCATCTGTTTTTTGTTTGTCATAATTTACAAATAAAATGATTAAATTGCAACAGGAAATCCAGATTGCGCCCTCCTTACTTTCCTGGTATAAATAATATTCGTTTGCTTAATAAATCTGTTTGTTTCTTTAAAACTTCTAGGAAAAAAAATAACAGATTTGTATTTAGATAAACAAAAAATGAGGCTACAATTTTCCCGATTCCGATAACCACAGAAGTTCAATTTTTGATTCCCAATTCCGATAAACTGTCCCAACACTGTCATATATATATATATATATATATATATATATATATATATATATATATATATATATATACAAGCTGCATCCTGCCACGCGTTGCTGTTGCTCAAATTGGCGCAATGGAAACAGTTGGAAAATGAGAAAAGCATGTATCTGATAAGTTCAATTTCCCAGTTCTTATGAGTACACAGATTTGGTTGATCCATTATCTCAGCTGATATAGAGATTTACTGGTTTGGTTACTCTTGAATACGTAACATATATCGTTCATGTAAAAACAGTATGTGTGTAGGTGTAAGCCACACAAGTCAAAATATTCTTCCCTGAGGTTTGTTAATAGTTATTGCGAACGACAATAAAACTGGACAGAGCAGTTTTTTTATGTGTACTGGTGTATACGGTGGAATCATCGCAATGCTGGGAATGAAGATATATTTACTTATGCTAGGTCCTGTTAAGATTGTTCTATCTATGATGTTGTTTGTTATTTTTTTTTACTGCAAGCCATGTGCCATTTCAAAGATTGGTTAATATTTCACAACATGATAATTAGTACGCCAATTTTCATTTGGCGTACATGCGGTGGCATCCATGGCAAACCTAGCTGTTTGATAATTAACCGCCTAATTTGCTTCCACAGCGGTGTCAAGTGTTTGTTATTTGAGTAACTCACTCTGAATTTTACGTTGAATAAATGATCAATTTCATTTAAGTATTTGTATTAAGCTGCAAGAATAGCTCGTTCACTCAATCACGTGGAATTCGTATAATTAATTTGAATATAAGATAACACCTTTTAAACCAACTCTTCTTTTTATGTAAGAAAATTACAGAAGTAAAGAGTCAAAGAATTTCGTCTCTAACCCGGATAAGCGGACACTTTGTCGTACCTAATTTCCGACAAGTTATACAACCATTTCTATGCGGATCGAGCAGTCTGCAACTGGGCACACATATTTTGAGGTAAGTTTAATGTCTTCACATGGCAACAAAAAGTAGAGTATTTGAGGCAAGCATTTATTTCTTCCGCTTGTGTTGATTGAGGTATTACAGATAATATTTGTTTGAAATCTCCTTCAAGCAATATTACTGCATTCCGAAATGGTCTGAAATTGTACATTAATCCCAAACAGTAAGTTGTCATTTCTGCAATATTTCCCCCTATGCTTGATGTTTTGGATATGTCGAACATACGATTTAAAAAAAAAAAATGAGTGGTTGATAACAGTTTCAAAGTGGAAGCCAAGCTCTTATACTTGATAGCAAATTCACAGCAAAGTCACAGGTATTCCGCATGCAACAAGGGGTACGGGTATGTCATTTTTTCAGTGAATGGCTGTAAAAATCAATCTATTTAGAAATGTTTTAGCAGTTGCCCTCGTGCTGTTAAAGGTAGCAGTTATTTCCATATAACTTCTATTCTCACAGTAAGTAAATAAGGTGACTAAAATAGGAGGTTTCCATGTTTTGGCAATGCCTTATTAACTGTAATACAGGTGGAAAATATTAGATACATAAAAATATCGAAAAAGATATATAGAGAGAAAAGAGAAAGTGGAGGGGAAATAGAGAAAAGGAGACAGAGAGAGGTTGAGCGATTGAGAGAAAGACAGTGAGAGAGGGAGAGTTAGAAACAGAGAGGGAACGAATCAAAGGAACGGGGAGCAGTGGAGAGAGAGGTAGAGTTAGAGACAGAAAGGCAAAGAGAGATGGAGAGGGTGATATACAGAGAAAATTATGTTGAGAGAGGGAGATATGAATGGAAAGATATTAAGAGGGAACGGGAGGTGGAAGAGGGTGAACTACACTTCACCGTTTTTTCCTCGATCAGTAGAGGAGAAATCCTTCGAGACGAAGCAATTTTTGTTACTATCCAGAGTACACTTTATTTTCGGAAGCTCGATTTCCCACAGATTAGAAACCGACCGGGTTATCTGTATTTTCACAAAACAATTAAATATACAAAAAGATATTGTAATACTTGAATTTAACGTACAAAGACAATTTAAAAAACATAAGTGCATAAGCGCCACTTTATCTTAAATATCTATTTTTCTAAAGGACTGTTTGAATAAATCCACAATGAATTAAATTTTAAGTGTTATGTATTTATGTTCTCATCGTTCGCCGAACGTTGCCGATTAAATAATAACAAAGCTATGTGAATGAAAATATAAAGTAAAAGTTTAAATGTAGAAACATCAACAGAAAAAAAACAGAAAAACAAAAAATCTGCCCTTACTTTGTATTTATTATTAAATATTTGTAAAAAATGTAATTTTTGTCAAATAAATAAATTTCAAACCCTTTTTGCAATAAAGAGTAGCAGCTTCGTTTATTTTTACGAATTGCCTCAGCGTATTATAAACACCTCACCCTCCCTATGTTAAAAACGGCTTTCGTAATAACCCCCCAAACTCCCCAAGAACAACTTTCGATGTTCGGGGGATGTTTAATATGAGGGAAAGTGTGTTGAAGATACGCTGGGACAAGTCGTAAAAATTAACCAGCAACGTTCTTGATAAAGTATTTTTTTTATAGTTTAGAAAAAGTTAAAGAAACTTTTTGTGTATTTTTTTGGGCAAGTAGTTAAACAACTGACAATACTAGTATATATATTGCCGAATTTCGGCGAGTAGTTTTAATTTTAATATTTTTGGTTATGCCGGGGAGAAACGCGTAAAGAAAAAAGCAGGAAGGGGGAAAAAACAAATTAATGCAATTTTTTTTCTATAAACCCAAAAGAAATTGGATACATCGTATAATTATCTATACGAAAGTCTCTAAATTTGAATAATGAAAGCAGATTTAATATAAACTTGGATTATTTCTGGTAAGTAGCTTCGGGTTAAATCAAAAAGGAAAGTAACGATGTCGCCAAAACTGTTTTTAATATGGTAATATTTTTCACTTTTTGATATTTAAAAACACAGTCAAGTTGCTTGTAAAATATAACGTAAAACGGACTTGTAGTTTTCTAGTATAGAAACTCGCGTCTTTTAGTTCCGGCTTGTTAGCTTTTATGGTCCTGGCTGTAGAAATCATTACATATATTCTCTCACAATCATCAACATCTACTGCTTATTGCTCGTTAGTTGAGCTTGTCGTGACGACATTCCTAGCGTGGAAAGATTTCCTATTTGTGAGACATCGGCTTATACTATAGTTGGCCTCGACGATCACATCCTTTTTTCGAGTCTAAATCGGATCATTCTACGTTATGATTTCGTTGCGCTTTGCTTGATCTGTGTTAGCTAATAAAACTATCTTGTGTGCGGCTCGTGTGCTCAGTTGGCAGAATGCTTATTCTGCATGCCAGGTGCTCGAGTTTGGATGTGTCTAATTGATGAACCCAAATAAGGGCAAAACTCAGTTTTGGTCTTCTGGTTTGTTTGCTTTTATAGATTTTGTGTAGCTGCGACGTTGTCTCGCTGTGGAAATATATATTTTGTTCAATCTCATATGTTTATGTTCTACCTACAGTCGATTGACTGAGCTTAACGCCGATTTATATATAAAAAAAGCCTTCGATATCCTAATAAAATTTTCACAAAATATTCACTACATATGTTTATATTGTATTTAGATTTTATTCCTTGTAAAGCACATACTGACATTTGAGTGTCGAACGTATATTTTCCAGATAATAAATCACAGACATAGAGATACTTCATTTTAGGCAAACTATATAACAATAATACACAATATATATATAGTATTATTAAATCAGCTATTCCATTATTTTTTATTACTACTGCGTATCTTATGTGATTTGTTATTCATATAGTATTTATTAGAATACTCACATTTTAAACTAAAAAGAATAGAATATTATATCTATATAAAAATAGTTTCGTGCATGATTTATTGAATATTTCGATATTTCGAAATGCTTCATAGAAAAAACAAATGTTCATATACATATTTATATTTCTTTTTATTATCGATTAAGCTTGATTTTATGCATTCTATTATTCTTAGATGTCGATGACATATTTCAAATTATGCTTAAATCTGTACCTAAAATGCCCAGCTGCAAAGGCGATACGCATTAATCGAAGGAAATGTCTACAATCCGGCTTGGAATAGTATTTCGTTGCGAGGCTACATATTGTTCCATGCAGACAGGTTGATAAAGATAATGCATCGATGGATCCACGGACTGGCATTGCAGTCTGAGACGCCGCCCTAATGTCTGATTTTCTCGTTTGCCTATCCGTGTATTTGCTTCCTGTGGCTAAACTTGAATACGTCTCTGTGCACAACGCTGTGAATAATTCCTTTATTGACCTCTCGCTAGGGACTGATTACAGATGGAACATTGATAGAGTCAGATCGCAGCAACACGATCAACAACAAGCAATGAACTCTGTATGATTGCATGTATGACTACGCCTGTCTGTTTTTTCTCTTCAGATCTTTCAAGTTGGCGTTTTTATTTTTTGCTGATGTTAGAACGAAAATAAATAGATTTACAGAAGTAAAAATAAAATTAAAAAGAAATATAAACCATACGAACGCAAGTTGAAGACGATGGCGCCATCTGTGGCGTCAATTCACATGAATCATCCAGCAATTTATTTGCAACGACTCCATCGCCGGCGTCACGTGAAAGACAATTTACCGACACGCCCCTTAAAATAAGTGATAAAAAAGATAAAGAGACAACGCCGAACGTTGGCTTTTGTGCAATTCCTGTTTGAAAACATTAGCTTCGATTTATTTATAAACTATTTACATCATAAAGAAAATAATATTTCTTACCAAAGACAGTCGAAGTTCAAATTATAAGGTAAACATATGACCGTATTATCAGACTTTATTTGTTGATCCTAATAATACATTGTTGGTATTAACATCAACAAATCAGAATATGTTTATACGCCATAATATACATATACGATTGAAATATACGCTTCGTTTCCCTTGCATCAGGAGTTAAAATTATGTTATGACGGGACAAAGTTCAATGGTCAAACGTCTCGGTTTGAGTGAGAGATTGATTTGCTTATATTCAAATGTCGAAGCCAAAATGGATTTTCATTTTTATATCATTGTATACACATAAAGACGTTGGTGAATATCATGCTCACCACTCGGTACAGTTTCCTACCGGAACGTATTATTTTTTGTCCAAATATTTACCAGTGCAGATATAAAAATGTACTAAGCAATAAAAAAAAACAGTTAGTTGATCACATATAATTATTCTGATGGAATATTTTTTTATCATTAATGAAATGAGCTGATCATTTTTTTTTCTTTCCAATGAACATAGGAATATTAAGTTAAAATTATCTCTTATAAACGTTAAAAAACACTACTATATTTTTAACGGAATATAGGAACACCCATACACACACGCATATATTTATTATATGTGGGTTTTTCTATAAATATTATTAATATGTATATATACGTACATACACACATATCTCCCTCTCTCTCTCTCTTTCTCACTCTCTCTATCTATATATATATATGTATATATATATATATATATATATATATATATATATATATATATATATAAGTATAATAATATATTGGATATTCATTGTAGAAAACAAAAAAATAAAACGGGAGAAAAAAGGAGCTCAAAATGAAAGAACAATAAAACAAATTATTTTTACAATTGTAGACATCCGTATTATAAGATTTTTGTGACGTCACTTCCAATGTAAATAAAGAAGTGCGAAGCGTCAGGATAACCAAGATTTTCTGTATGTTTTATTTAACTGAAGAAATATTTATTGTTTATA
Organism: Euprymna scolopes; assembly: GCF_053919585.1. Lineage (NCBI taxonomy): Eukaryota > Metazoa > Mollusca > Cephalopoda > Sepiida > Sepiolidae > Euprymna > Euprymna scolopes. The sequence goes on from NC_136485.1 coordinate 149,961,307, forward strand.
CATATATTTTTTCCATTATTTTTATTACATTGTAAGGTGAAGTTTCAGAATAGTTAACCCCTCCCAATATTAAGAATAGCTTTCGGCATGATTCTTACAATAGCGGTATCAAAGTTTTTTTTTTATTTTAAAACAAATTATACAAAAAAAAAGATACAAGACCATTAATTTTTTTTTCATTAAATCGCTATTTAGGTGAAGGTTCAAAATAGTTAATACTTCTCCCCATAACCGTTTTTATGCAGTAAAATACTGTTTCAATAATTATGGTTTAAATAAATATTTATTCCTTATTTAAAGATTTACAATATAATTTATTTAACTGAAGAAATATTTATTGTTCATACATATATTTTTCCCCTTTTTTTTACATTGTTAGGTAAAGTTTCAGAATAGTTACCCCCCTCCCCATATTTATAATGGTTTTCAGCAGGATTCTTACAATAGTGCTATCAAAGTTTATTGATTTTTCTTATTAAACAAAAATGATAACAAAGACACAAAAACATTTTAAACATTTTTTTCATTAAATGATTATTTTGGTGAAGGTTTAGAATAATCAAACCCTCTCCCCTTATTAGGAATGGCATTTTTTATTATTTCAGCATGACGCTTACATTTTTCTTAATATAAAAAAAAGATAAAAGAAAATGTTAAGTTCTTTTTTTTTAATTAAACTGTTAGATCAAAGTTCGGAATAACTTACTTTATAGCCAATTAGCCAGCTGTATTAAAATGTTTTAGCATTTAATACCTAATAAGGTTTTCGCTTCAACTGTCACAACAGATGATATCGATTCAAAGGAGGTAATTCGTCAACAATTGTTTTAGCCGAATTTTACGGTAAAGTGTAGTGGACTGGTGGATATATTATACATATGCATCAGTCTGTATTTATTTGCTTCCCCACTGAGCAAATTAGGCACTAGGCCATTTTTTAATGTGGAGAGAGAGAGGGAGGGGGAGGGAAATGGGCACCAGCTCCCGATAGGTGGGAAATGGGAGTTGGATAGAAACTGTTGGCATAAAGCGTTGCCCCTACATTGACCAACGTAGATATGTGGGGTTACCCCCACATATGGTCTTTTCTTTCAGTATCTGTCGAAACAGTTACTAAACTTTGATCTTGTCGCCTGGGCCGCAAAGGGCCGAGACCAGTGTATATACATATCCCCCAGATATTCATTTGATAAAATCAATATTTAATGAGCATGGTTCTTCTTGCCAGGCAATGGGTTTACCTGAACCAACAGGTGATCCTCTAATAGATAATATGACTCGAAATACAAACGGGCCTAATGTTGAATTGTAAAACAATGAACAATTGGAGGTATTTAATACTATAATCAAGGCTGTCATGGCAACTGAAAAAGAAGCCCCACACAACAATTGCTTCTATTTAGATGCCCCAGCCAGATTAGGAAAAACCTGTTTATTCAACATGTTATATGATTACTTCACCTCCAGCAGTACTGTAACCGCCACTGCGGCATTGTTGCAATGCTACTAACTTCAGGGAAAACTCTCCACAGTATATTAAAACTACCTGTACCTCTGACAGAAACCGGTGTCTGTAACGTTTCTCCTTTATGATAGCATGCTTCTTTTTTGAGAAAGGTAAAGGTATTCATCATAGACGAAGCCTCTATGATACATAATCATGCACTGTTTGCTATAGATAGATGTTTACAAGATATAATGGGTAACGATAAAATATTTGGTGGAAAATTTCTCATACTTGGAGGTGACTCCAGGCAAATTTTGCCAGTAGTACCACATGGATCACCTACATCTATTATAGACACCTGTCTTAAAAGATGCCCATTGTGGCATCATTTCAGTCAATTACAACTAACACAAAACGTCAGAACTAACATAAATGAACAGGAGTTTTCTAGATGGCTCCTTCATCTTGGTAATGGTACACTAACGAGCAGTCTTAATGGCGTTCCTGTAGATGACATAGATGTTCCTGATGATTCGGTATGTAATGCTTCTCTAATCTCAGAAATATTTGATTGCAGCCTATAAGAAATAGAAAATAGAATCATCATGACTCCAAAAATACAGAATGTTTAACAGTAAATGTAGGAATTCTAAATAATCTTCCCGGGGGCATATATACATATTTAAGTACAGATTACATCTCCGATGATGATGCTGAACTTCAAAATTATCCTATCGAGTTAATAAATTCATTAACTCCATCTGGAATGTTACCTCACCGACTTAATGTGAAAATAGGGGCAATAGTAATGTGACTGCGAAATTCATCCACGAATCAAGGACTTTGTAATGGAACTAGGATGAAAATAAAAGAAGGTCATCAAAACAGCATCATTGCTATTTTAATTAATTGATCTAATAGAGGCCCCACAGTTATCATTCCAAGAATTAAGTTAAAGCCAAGTGATACAAATGTTCCGTTTGCATTTCATCAGATACAGTTTGCAATACGATTAGCATATTCACTGACCATCAATAAATCACAAGGCCAAACTTTGGATAAGGTTTGTATATATCTTCAAAAACCTGTATTTTCTCCAGGTCAACTGTATGTGGCATGTTCAAGAGCTCGATCTAATCACAGTGTGAAATTTAAGGTAATGCAACTGCATAGAAATGATAATCAGGGCATACAGCGTGGTGTAACATATACTAAGAATATTGTTTACCGTGAAGTGTTATGAAAACAAACAGGAACACCTATGGAATCTAAAAATTAACTTGGATGTAAATATGATTTTGGAATTTTTTTTTTTAAATAGCTTTCCTTATATTTAAAATTCATAATTTGATGAAAAAGTAGTGTCCAGTTTGTTTAACTTTACTTAATTATATAACATTGACATAAATTTGATAGGTACAACCTACCTCACATCATTTTGATTATCAAAAAATAAAATTTTATTTGTACTTCGTAAGATTTACAGACACACTTCATTTTATATGCATGTAATACACAAGAATCTGAATATTATAACAGATTACAATGGTTTTATGAAAAAACCTTTTTGTACAGAAAATTCAAAGTGTTCTATTTATATTATCAGGAAGTTGTGATGCATTAATTGAAATCTATATCAATAATTCGACTTTCCAAATCTTCATTGAATAAAATTCAAAATAAATAGAAAAGTCTATTGCATATGTAAAAGTTGACGGTTGCTTATTTAAATTCATTAAAGGCTATCAAAGTTAACCAAGTGCTGCTCAATGTTCTGGCTTAATGGATCATTTAGCAAGGAATGAAGATGGCGATTCTGGTGTACCAGTTATTCTACAATCTTCATTTACAGGAAGTCCTAGGAATCTTCAACAACTATATCAAGATGCAATGGCAGTTTTCTGTATATATGGAAAGCCAGACCTATTCCTTACATATACATGTAATCCAAGATGTCCTGAAATATTAAACAACTTGGGGTCATCAAAACTTTCACAAAATCGATGTCAACAATGTCACACAGTTTGTTTTTTTTTAATTCACAGTCTGACTCCCCAGAACTTGCTGACTGGCCACTATTCTCACTCCAAGCAGCTGATCAACGTCCCTGTCACCGCCTCAATCATCACCAGCACTTCCTGACAATATCAATAGCATCAGTTAAAATCGCATTGGTCATCAATAAAAGTTTTAACAACAGTGTTTTATTTGTTCTACTTGCTTCCATACGTTAATTTTTATAATCTAACAATAAGGAATTTCTTACTGATGTGTTTTAAAAGATTTTAACTACCGTGGAATTTCCACGGGTCCTGCTAGTAATAATAATAATAATAATAATAATAATAATAATAATAATAATAATATAAATCTAGTTATTATAGTAACAAATTAAGCAATAAGTATAACACATCCAAATAAAGATGCCGATAATAATAATGTTTATAAAATCAGCAATAGAAATAGTGACAAAAACTATCATGTCAATCATATAGCGATGTTGATAAAAGTAAATGAACACATGCATACACATATACATACATATATAAATATATATATACATAAAAATGCACACACTCATTCACATATACATACCTAAACATATACACATAACATATATGCACGTGCATATCCACATATATATATATATATATATATATATATATATATATATATATAAGTACACCCATAAACATACAAGTACGTATATATACACAGTTACGTACGCACATACATATATATATATATATATATATATATATATGCAACGCACAAAACACATCTAAATAGACATAATAATAAATTTAAATAGAGTAAAAACCTTTATATATATATATATATATGTGTGTGTTTGTGTATGTATAGATACACATACTTAGACACACACATGAGGACAAGTATATAAACATATACAAATTATAACAAATGCTAAAACTGCTACCACCTGTACACGCAACCATTACCACCTCCAGCACTACTAATTAATATATATATATATATATATATATATATATATATATATATATATATATATATATATATTTATTATGATGGTTGATAATTTATAATAAAAATTGAAAATAACATATCGCTTTCATTAGGAGGAACAAAACTAAATCAATAAATTGTACGATCGTTTCAAAAAACAATGTTTTTTATTGAGATTGATACTAAGTCATGGACAATTATTTTAACGGATATTTTTTGTAAAAAAAAAGGTCCTCATAAGCAAACATATTGGGTATGTTTTTTTTTAGATACAAAAATAAACCTACTGAAGCGTTTTGCGGTGTAAAACCTAAAATTAACAGAATGCATCTATTTGCTTCTGATTGTTTTGCATTTATAGAAAACACCAGTAAACTAAATACTAAAAGCGAAAAAGATACTTTTGTAGGTTACGATAAAAATAGACCGGCATATTAATATACTTCGCCATGCCTTTTCAGCTGTGCCATTTTGGAAGAGAGAATACGGCGTCGATTTTTCGTGTTTAATACGGTGGTTAATTAATAGAATTTCAAAGTCTTTACTAGAAAATTCAATCCCGTTGTCTGAGCGAATACATTTTACTGAACCGTACGGGACAACATCACCCTAATATTTCTTAGTGGCCATGATAGTGTCGGATTTGGTTTTGTTTTTCAGAAAATAAGCAAAAATTAAACCAGAACAATCATCAATAAATTCAAAACGTGCCTTAGATTGCTTCTCCCCATCGAGCTGATCGGCCCTGCTAAGTCACAATGCACAAGTGAGAGAATTTTCGTAACTTTTTTTTTTCTGGCGTTCGGCTTGTATAATTTGTCATTCTCCCCTGTGCACACACACACCACAATTTGGGAGATAGTCTGAAGGTAATATTTTCATGCCTTCGACTACATTTGGTAATTTTTTTAAAAAAATCAGCTGTATTGCAGTGTCCTAGAATTTTATTTCAGGTTTCCAAGTCGTGACAGCCACTTTTTGAGGAAATCAAACAGTTTAAATTAGATAGTCGGCCATTTTCTTTAATTTCAAATACAGTTCAATTGCGGTATATCAATTTTGATGTATTTTGGTCAAATTGTATATTGTTTAATTGCAGTCTGCACGGAAATTATGTCTTGCTAAAATGTAGGCATGAACAAAGCATTTTTAGTATATAGTTACAGATTTTCTCTTTATTATTTTAGGGATATTTTAGCATCGCCTCTTTTCAATACTATATCATTTATTTGACTACCGTCGACAAGTTCGATAAAATGAGTTTGAGGATTAAAGTTAGAATCAAAATTAATAAAATCAGATTCCTCGGTGAGAACGTGCGCTGTAGCACCACAGTCTACAAGCTGATTTTTTTACCGTTTGTGGTATTGTCAAAGTTACATACGAATAGAAATGTTTGTTCTTCCTCAAAGTTCTAAACGTTTTTTTTTTTTTTTTACGGAGTCAATTTTAGAGCGTTCATATGGAAATTTGAAACTTTTGTGGTTGGGTCGTCCACAATTATAGCATTTTATTCTTTTTCTTGGAATAATTACTTTTGGAAAATACCTTGCGTAGAGGTGCGCAATTTTGTTTTGTTTGCTTTCGAGAAGCATTTTTAACTTCATAATATTGCTGGAGTTATTGTCCACGAGCATACGATTAGTGTTTTCATAACTGCGCAATACCACTTTAAATTCGCTGAAATTTATGGGTTTATCTTTCTGAGTTATAACAGTTGCATATGGTTTAAAATCGGCTGGAAGTCCCTTGAGGGGCATTGATATCAACAAGCTATCGCTTATTATTTCACCTTAGTGTTTTAAGGCATTGGCGGTTGTTTCTGCCCTTATAAGGTAGTCGGTAATCGTTTCATCCTCGTTACGTTTCAGATACGTTAATTCTGTATATAGACATATTATTTTCGATTTCCCTTTTGATAATGTTCTCTTAATATGTTCAATGCTTTCCTTCCATCATCCAATGCGTCTCTTATAATCAGAGAGAGAGAGAGAGAGAGAGAGAGAGAGAGCTTTCTATCGTCTAAATATTGAATCAGTTCTGCTAAAACATCGCGTTCGTTTCGAGATATTCGGGGTCGTTTAAATTCTCTGTTGGAGATTGTATGACTTTGTGTAGTTTTCGAATCGTTAGATACCCCAGAAATTTTACCTGCCACAATTCGAATTTTGATTCCGATCCGTCAAAGAAAAGACGGTGGCTGGGCGCAAAACCTGTTAAGTTTTGAGACATATATTGAACAAAGATGGCGGCGTAGTTCATATAAGTAACCAAGATGGCGGCCAAGAATCAAATACGGTCCGTGACGTAGTTAACCTCTTCAGTTCTGAGATATTGTGTTGAACAAAGATGGCGGCGTAGTTCAGATCAGTAACCAAGATGGCGGCGTAGTTCAGATCAGTAACCATGATGGCGGCCAAGAATTTAATGCGGTCCGTGACGTTGTAAACGGCGAACTGATTAGATCACAAAATTCGAAAATTTTTATAATAATCTTGGGACGTTTTCATTGGTTCTTTAGCACAGCCGTTGGTTATAAAAATGATTGACGAATACATTCGTCTCATACCCTCATCACTTCGTCTGTTGGTCGTATACGTCTGTTTACTGCGCCTATTGTTATACATTTCTGTTATTATCATTGTTATTGCTGCTTTGTTAAATTTGTTATCCTTTTCCTTCTCTTCCCCCGACGCTAGTTACTAGCACCGGAATTTTGAACGCTCTTTTTTCCGACGGCCATGGCATCTGCCAGCTGTGCGCCGCCGGTTCCTGTTAAGGAGACATCTGTCTCCGAAAACGAAGGATGGAAAAAACCACCTGCTGTCAAAATAGACCTGGAATCTTTTCTGACCAAAGCCAAGAAATGCAGCGAATTCGTTACCGAGACGGGGATAACTGTGGAGCAACCAAGGTTGCAAGAGTTCGCAAAGAGAACAATTTCTCTCTTTGTGATAGACCGAAAAACAAAGAAACTCATCCGATCAACAAAGGACACGGTGACCAAACTCATTGCAACAACCGGTATGAGAGCGGAGCGCGTTACTAAAGCGCGTGGATACAATACCTGGGCAGCCCTGTTCAAAAATGAAGACGACTGTGTGAAATTATCACAGAATGAAATCATAACGAACGATTTCATTCTTAGAATGGAATATCTAGGACGTAGGAGGACTACTATCTCTATTTTTGAAGTTCCTGGAGTAGTCCCAGGGGAATATTTAGCAGCGTACCTCCTCCAATTTGGAGATATTACCGGAGTACAGGTGGACCATTATAACGGCGTATGGTCCTTCGACATTTTATTAGATAAAGAAACGTACCACAAAATACCATACTATATGGAAGCAGAAACGGAAAAACTACCAATCGTAGTGGCAGGACGACGACCTGCATGCTGGATTTGCGGTGAAGTGGGGCACTTAACATACACGTGCCCCAAAAAACAACCTACCCCCAGAAACCCGAAAAATCGGGTCCTAGATCATCTAGAGTCGGCCCCAGTGATTGGATTCAAGATACCTGATTCTGAACAAAAAGAGGACACGCCTACAAAGATATCACCAGAGGATTTTGAAAAAACCTTCAACTCTGAAGCAGCATCTCCAGAAAAAAAAGGAGAGTGGAAGATTGTGCCATCCAAAAAAAACAGCTCCCAAAACATACGCAAAGTCACTCACCAAAGAGGAAAAGCTAGAAATCAGGACTAGCAGAGATCCAGGAGGAAATAAATATAAGGAATTACTCAAACTTAAGGACTCTCTTGATGAGAAACGTGAAGCAGGTAAATCTGTCCCCTTCCCTGAGTCCCTGTTTCCCGAAAAGCCCAACCCCGCTCCGAAGGAAAAACGTTCCCCCCAAAAAGTCCCAGCCCCAGTTAACGCCTCGCTCCCTACTAGGGCAAAAAAAATGACTTCATTAGGCGCCCCTCAGAAAAAAAGAAGTCCAAGGCCCTCCCCTTTTTCCACCCCTGCCAACACACCCCAGAACACTCCTCCCCCTTCTCCCATGAAAACTGACATGCCCCCTCCCACTCCCTCTGATAAAAAGAGGCAAAGAAGCCCATCCATTGAAACAGAATCACGGAAAAAAAAATCCCCCCCTTTTTTTTCTGGCAACGCTGTATGTCAAATAACCCCAGAGAAAGAACTAATCATGAAAACACACAAGTCCAAGGACTATAAAAACCTATTTGCATTCAAATTAGTACACAAGAAAGACATCTCAAACCCCGAAAACTTCCCCAAAGCCAAGAGGATTTTAACAGTAGTTAGACCTAGAGGGGAAGCAAACGGGGTTTGGAAAATGATGGAAGAGGCGAATAGCGCCTTCAACCTCTATCCTCCTGTCGCCTTCTTCAATGACAGAGAAATAACAGAAATGAAAAAATCTTGTGTTGGTCGGGTCCCTATAAAGATGCACCCATCTCTATATAGGGCCATTAAACTAACCTTTCCTCTTGACATCGGCGGTTTGTCCCCTGACGGGTCAATCACCACTGAGATGACCACTGGATCCATGGGGACAGCTGTCGGTGTCTTGACACCGTCTATGTTTGATCAGGATTCCCAACCCTAAGTAGCTCAGGATGGCTTCTTTAAGATTAGCTACTTTAAATGTCCGAGGGTTGAGGGACGCCTCTCGTAAACTTCGAGTTGCACGCGACCTTCAACGCCTTGGTGTGGATGTATGTTGTCTACAGGAGACTCACTTTATTCCAAGTGACTATCCGGATGTGCTCCTTAGAGACTTTCAGCTCTACTCAGCACATTATGATACCCACGCAAGGGGGGTTACCTGGCTAGTTAAGCGCACTCTTGATGCATCGTGTGACCCTATTTATGCAGATCCAGAGGGAAGATTGCTCGTTCTGGATGTTACCGTAAAGGATGTGGCATTTCGTTTTATTGGGGTTTATGCGCCCAATAACCGTACTGAGCTAGTTTCCTTTTTTCGGCGAATCGAGCCTTTCATGAATTCGTCTCGACGGTTAGTTTTAGCGGGAGACTGGAACGCGGTCCTGGATCCCGAGTTAGATCGTGGGGTTAATACCACAAGGGATACTAACCAGAACCGGGATGCTAAAGCGTTTCGAGACTTTGTCGACAAGTTTGATCTTGTCGATAAATTTCGGAACGAAAAACCCGGGGATTTAGCATGGACTTGGACAGGTAGACGCGGCTCCGATCCGGTGCAGCTTTCGAGTTACATCGATCGGTTCTTAGTTAGGAGAGTCGACCTAGTGCTTTTAGACTGTCCAAGTTTTCATAGTATAGTTTATTCGGACCATAGGCTTGTCCGGGTTCGAGTAAACTTGGATAGTGTTAAACCTAGGATGGCTAGTTACTGGAAGTTCAACACGTCGTTGTTCGATGTGAAGGACTTCCGGGAACAGCTTCTACTAACAATACAGAGGGAATTGACGGGGGCTATTATCGGGAATAAGTGGTGGGGCAACCTTAAAAAAGTCATTAGGTCCTTCGCTGCTGATTTTAGTCGCCGGCTCAACCGTAGTTCTAGAGCAGCGAAAGCGGCGCTAGAAGATAGATTAGAAAGGGCGGTGGAGGAGGGGGATAGTGCTAGCTATACTATAGTTAAGGCTGAACTGGACTCCTTGGATAACAGGGAGGACCAGGGATTATTAGTTAGGGCTAGATTAAAAAGAGCGCCAAACGAGGCAACAAACATGGCCGCTTCACTGCGTGCGGAGGAGTTTCGACGTTCTGCAGATCGACACATCGCCAGTGTCACATTGCCGGACGGACGAACCGTAACTTCAAACGACGGAATCTTGGAGGGTTTTCGGACTCATTTTCAGGAGCTTTTTACCAAGGAGCCCGGTCTGACTATTGAACAGTTTGACACCTATTTAGCCGACTTTTCTCGCCTGGAGGCGACCGAAGCAGCTAGGTGTGAAGGTAGCATAAAAGAGGAAGAAGTCATTGAGGCCTTGAAACAGGTCGGGCTAGACAGGACCCCTGGGATAGATGGTCTGCCCTACGAGGTGTATTTGAGGCTGTCGCCCATTTTTATTCCTTTGCTGACTGTACTTTTTAACTCCTGGTATAGGAACGGGTGCATACCTCAGTACTTTACCAGGGGGATCATTAAATTGTTACGCAAAGATAAAAATGGAGGGGATGGGATAGGTAATTTCCGGCCCTTAACGATGTTAAACACAGAGTTAAAGATTTTGGCCAAGATCTTAGCAAATCGTCTGCAGATTGTCTTACACCGTCTAATAAGTCCCGAACAGACTTGTTCTGTTAAGGGCCGGACGATTCAAGATAATTTGCACACGATACGCTTGATCGTAGATAAAGTCGACACAGAAGCCGCGCTGATTAATTTAGATCAGTCCAAAGCATTCGACAGAGTAGACCATCATTACCTAGAGGCTGTTCTTCGCTCGGCTGGGTTTGGTCCCCAGTTTCGCTCTTGGATTTGCCTCTTGTATGCCAACCCCGGTGCTATGGTTGAAGTGAATGGGGTAAGGTCGAAACCCTTCATGTTAACAAGATCGATCCGTCAAGGTTGTCCGTTATCCCCAATGTTATATGTGCTGGCGCTTGAGCCATATTTGCGCCAGCTTCGGGTGAATCCGGTCCTTCGCGGGATTACTTTGCCAGGTGGCTCTATCCCGGTAAAGTATACCGCCTATGCTGACGACGTGACTGTGCTTGTAACGAGCAGTGCCGAGATTAGAGTCGTTGACATAGAAACAAGTCGGTATGCCAAGGTCACAGGGGCCATAATTAACTACGTTAAGTCTATTGGCTTACGTATCGGTGCCTGGAGGGGTATGCCCCTTCAGGGACCCTTTGGTTGGGCTGATGGGCCATGCAAGCTACTCGGCGTCTGGTTTGGTCCCGGTCTCCAGCTGGAGAAAAATTGGTCGGAGGTATTGGAAGCGGTCAAGGTCGCATCTCATTTGTGGGCCTTGAGAAATCTGTCTTTGAAGGGTCGGGCGGAGGTATGCAATTCTCATATCTACCCCCTGATCCTTTACCGTCTATCAGTACTTCCACTCCCGGAGACCACACTAGTTGATCTGGTGCGTGCTCTTTTCGCGTTCTTATGGCGCGGAAAGCAAGCCATGGTTACCCGGGAGGTCTGTTACCTGCATCCGTCTGAAGGCGGTCTGGGTATGCCTAGTGTAGAAATACGTAGACACACTCTTAGGCTGATATACCTGGATCGAATGTGTACACCAAGTAAGGGAAACGGTGTCTTCTGGATAGAAGACACTAAGAAAGCCTTTCAGGCTTTGGAGAGTGTGCATTCGGCTGAGGGGGAGGCACACAGGTTGCCCCGAAACGAGTGCCCTTTCTATCGCGAGTGTCGGCAGGCCTTGAGATTTCTTCTACGGGTCAAAGAAAGCCTCTCTGACACCCAGCTGTTGTCTCGCAAAGCGCTATATCGGGCGTTAGTGAGGGGATCCGTTCGAGACGAAAAGATTGAGGAGTTCGGTTTTACGAAGGAGGAGCGCCGCTTAATATGGCCTTGGGCGCCTGGGTCGAGCTGCTTCGATAATTACGAGGCATCACTCACCTGGCTGGTAATACGAAATGCTCTCTGGGTCGGCAAAAGACTTTACGCAGCGGGTTTTACGGAGACACCCAATTGTGTCCGATGCGGAGAATGGGAGGAAGACCTTGATCATGCTTTCTTCCACTGCGCCATCGTTCGACCGTTGTGTGAGTTAGTTGAAGGCTTCACGGTTCGCATGCTGAGCGAGCGGTTTTTTGTGCTGGAGTCGGTTTCCCCGTGCTGCAACTGGGCACCGACCATGAAGAAAGAAGAACGCTATGTTTTTCTGTGTTTACTAGCAGTTATGAGAGGCGTGATTTGGACGACGCGACAGAAGGAGGTTTACGGAGATGAGACCTTCACTGCTCCCCAGCTTGTCCTCATTTTCAAATATCGATTGAAAATGCGAATTAAGCTGGAGAAGGTGAAACTCGCTCCTGTGAATTTCAACGACAGGTGGGTGAAAGTTTCGCGACTGTGTAAAGTGAATGGAGCTAGTCTTGAATTTCTTTTTTGAGTGGCTTAGGTTTTTGTTAAGGATTTTGGGTAACCTGATCAAACATAGACATGCATCGGACCTCCTAGAGTAGGCTAGTTAGGCATTTTTGTTCGATTTTTAACTTAGCTAGAGTATGCATGCTGTCATCGCCCCAATCTCCCTTTTTGGTTTTCCCTGTCCCAGCGTCCCTCGTTTTTTTTTTTTTTTTTTTTTTTTTTTTCCACTTTTGGTTCGATAACCCCCAAGCCCGGCCCCTTAGGTGACGGATAAACTGTTTTGCCAGAGATGTAGGCCATTTTTGTTGTGTTTGAATAAAGTTAGCTTTCGTGGGACCTACATCTTTTCGACTGACAAAACTTTTTATCCGCCACAATTAGTAGTGAGGGGGTTCTTTTTACTAACCACTTTTTATCATTGTATATTTTTCATACGATTTTGTAATTAAGATTTTTATCCCCAACCCCCCACATCATGTATATATATTTGTAACTTTCGGGTTTAAAGTAGGATGTCCACAGAGTGATTTTGGTATTTTGGTGAAAGAGTCTAGTTAAGTTAACGTTATGTTAGTTAGGTCAACATTAACCCCCACCCCCCTTTTTTCGGCCTTGTGCCACATTTTTATTTGTATTTTTGTCAAATAAAATAAATATTTACCCCCATCACGTCGTCTGTTGGTCGTATACGTCTGTTTACTGCGCCTATTGTTATACATTTCTGTTATTATTATTGTTATTGCTGCTTTGTTAAATTTGTTATCCTTTTCCTTCTCTTCCCCCGACGCTAGTTACTAGCACCGGAATTTTGAACGCTGTTTTTTCCGACGGCCATGGCATCTGCCAGCTGTGCGCCGCCGGTTCCTGTTAAGGAGACATCTGTCTCCGAAAACGAAGGATGGAAAAAACCACCTGCTGTCAAAATAGACCTGGAATCTTTTCTGACCAAAGCCAAGAAATGCAGCGAATTCGTTACCGAGACGGGGATAACTGTGGAGCAACCAAGGTTGCAAGAGTTCGCAAAGAGAACAATTTCTCTCTTTGTGATAGACCGAAAAACAAAGAAACTCATCCGATCAACAAAGGACACGGTGACCAAACTCATTGCAACAACCGGTATGAGAGCGGAGCGCATTACTAAAGCGCGTGGATACAATACCTGGGCAGCCCTGTTCAAAAATGAAGACGACTGTGTGAAATTATCACAGAATGAAATCATAACGAACGATTTCATTCTTAGAATGGAATATCTAGGACGTAGGAGGACTACTATCTCTATTTTTGAAGTTCCTGGAGTAGTCCCAGGGGAATATTTAGCAGCGTACCTCCTCCAATTTGGAGATATTACCGGAGTACAGGTGGACCATTATAACGGCGTATGGTCCTTCGACATTTTATTAGATAAAGAAACGTACCACAAAATACCATTCTATATGGAAGCAGAAACGGAAAAACTACCAATCGTAGTGGCAGGACGACGACCTGCATGCTGGATTTGCGGTGAAGTGGGGCACTTAACATACACGTGCCCCAAAAAACAACCTACCCCCAGAAACCCGAAAAATCGGGTCCTAGATCATCTAGAGTCGGCCCCAGTGATTGGATTCAAGATACCTGATTCTGAACAAAAAGAGGACACGCCTACAAAGATATCACCAGAGGATTTTGAAAAAACCTTCAACTCTGAAGCAGCATCTCCAGAAAAAAAAGGAGAGTGGAAGATTGTGCCATCCAAAAGAACAGCTCCCAAAACATACGCAAAGTCACTCACCAAAGAGGAAAAGCTAGAAATCAGGACTAGCAGAGATCCAGGAGGAAATAAATATAAGGAATTACTCAAACTTAAGGACTCTCTTGACGAGAAACGTGAAGCAGGTAAATCTGTCCCCTTCCCTGAGTCCCTGTTTCCCGAAAAGCCCAACCCCGCTCCGAAGGAAAAACGTTCCCCCCAAAAAGTCCCAGCCCCAGTTAATGCCTCGCTCCCTACTAGGGCAAAAAAAATGACTTCATTAGGCGCCCCTCAGAAAAAAAGAAGTCCAAGGCCCTCCCCTTTTTCCACCCCTGCCAACACACCCCAGAACACTCCTCCCCCTTCTCCCATAAAAACTGACATGCCCCCTCCCACTCCCTCTGACAAAAAGAGGCAAAGAAGCCCATCCATTGAAACAGAATCACGGAAAAAAAAATCCCCCCCTTTTTTTTCTGGCAACGCTGTATGTCAAATAACCCCAGAGAAAGAACTAATCATGAAAACACACAAGTCCAAGGACTATAAAAACCTATTGGCATTCAAATTAGTACACAAGAAAGACATCTCGAACCCCGAAAACTTCCCCAAAGCTAGGAGGATTTTAACAGTAGTTAGACCTAGAGGGGAAGCAAACGGGGTTTGGAAAATGATGGAAGAGGCGAATAGCGCCTTCAACCTCTATCCTCCTGTCGCCTTCTTCAATGACAGAGAAATAACAGAAATGAAAAAATCTTGTGTTGGTCGGGTCCCTATAAAGATGCACCCATCTCTATATAGGGCCATTAAACTAACCTTTCCTCTTGACATCGGCGGTTTGTCCCCTGACGGGTCAATCACCACTGAGATGACCACTGGATCCATGGGGACAGCTGCCGGTGTCTTGACATCGTCTATGTTTGATCAGGATTCCCAACCCTAAGTAGCTCAGGATGGCTTCTTTAAGATTAGCTACTTTAAATGTCCGAGGGTTGAGGGACGCCTCTCGTAAACTTCGAGTTGCACGCGACCTTCAACGCCTTGGTGTGGATGTATGTTGTCTACAGGAGACTCACTTTATTCCAAGTGACTATCAGGATGTGCTCCTTAGAGACTTTCAGCTCTACTCAGCACATTATGATACCCACGCAAGGGGGGTTACCTGGCTAGTTAAGCGCACTCTTGATGCATCGTGTGACCCTATTTATGCAGATCCAGAGGGAAGATTGCTCGTTCTGGATGTTACCGTAAAGGATGTGGCATTTCGTTTTATTGGGGTTTATGCGCCCAATAACCGTACTGAGCTAGTTTCCTTTTTTCGGCGAATCGAGCCTTTCATGAATTCGTCTCGACGGTTAGTTTTAGCGGGAGACTGGAACGCGGTCCTGGATCCCGAGTTAGATCGTGGGGTTAATACCACAAGGGATACTAACCAGAACCGGGATGCTAAAGCGTTTCGAGACTTTGTCGACAAGTTTGATCTTGTCGATAAATTTCGGAACGAAAAACCCGGGGATTTAGCATGGACTTGGACAGGTAGACGCGGCTCCGATCCGATGCAGCTTTCGAGTTACATCGATCGGTTCTTAGTTAAGAGAGTCGACCTAGGGCTTTTAGACTGTCCAAGTTTTCATAGTATAGTTTATTCGGACCATAGGCTTGTCCGGGTTCGAGTAAACTTGGATAGTGTTAAACCTAGGATGGCTAGTTACTGGAAGTTCAACACGTCGTTGTTCGATGTGAAGGACTTCCGGGAACAGCTTCTACTAACAATACAGAGGGAATTGACGGGGGCTATCATCGGGAATAAGTGGTGGGGAAACCTTAAAAAAGTCATTAGGTCCTTCGCTGCTGATTTTAGTCGCCGGCTCAACCGTAGTTCTAGAGCAGCGAAAGCGGCGCTAGAAGATAGATTAGAAAGGGCGGTGGAGGAGGGGGATAGTGCTAGCTATACTATAGTTAAGGCTGAACTGGACTCCTTGGATAACAGGGAGGACCAGGGATTATTAGTTAGGGCTAGATTAAAAAGAGCGCCAAACGAGGCAACAAACATGGCCGCGTCACTGCGTGCGGAGGAGTTTCGACGTTCTGCAGATCGACACATCGCCAGTGTCACATTGCCGGACGGACGAACCGTAACTTCAAACGACGGAATCTTGGAGGGTTTTCGGACTCACTTTCAGGAGCTTTTTACCAAGGAGCCCGGTCTGACTATTGAACAGTTTGACACCTATTTAGCCGACTTTTCTCGCCTGGAGGCGACCGAAGCAGCTAGGTGTGAAGGTAGCATAAAAGAGGAAGAAGTCATTGAGGCCTTGAAACAGGTCGGGCTAGACAGGACCCCTGGGATAGATGGTCTGCCCTACGAGGTGTATTTGAGGCTGTCGCCCATTTTTATTCCTTTGCTGACCGTACTTTTTAACTCCTGGTATAGGAACGGGTGCATACCTCAGTACTTTACCAGGGGGATCATTAAATTGTTACGCAAAGATAAAAATGGAGGGGATGGGATAGGTAATTTCCGGCCCTTAACGATGTTAAACACAGAGTTAAAGATTTTGGCCAAGATCTTAGCAAATCGTCTGCAGATTGTCTTACACCGTCTAATAAGTCCCGAACAGACTTGTTCTGTTAAGGGCCGGACGATTCAAGATAATTTGCACACGATACGCTTGATCGTAGAAAAAGTCGACACAGAAGCCGCGCTGATTAATTTAGATCAGTCCAAAGCATTCGACAGAGTAGACCATCATTACCTAGAGGCTGTTCTTCGCTCGGCTGGGTTTGGTCCCCAGTTTCGCTCTTGGATTTTCCTCTTGTATGCCAACCCCGGTGCTATGGTTGAAGTGAATGGGGTGAGGTCGAAACCCTTCATGTTAACAAGATCGATCCGTCAAGGTTGTCCGTTATCCCCAATGTTATATGTGCTGGCGCTTGAGCCATATTTGCGCCAGCTTCGGGTGAATCCGGTCCTTCGCGGGATTACTTTGCCAGGTGGCTCTACCCCGGTAAAGTATACCGCCTATGCTGACGACGTGACTGTGCTTGTAACGAGCAGTGCCGAGATTAGAGTCGTTGACATAGAAACAAGTCGGTATGCCAAGGTCACAGGGGCCATAATTAACTACGTTAAGTCTATTGGCTTACGTATCGGTGCCTGGAGGGGTATGCCCCTTCAGGGACCCTTTGGTTGGGCTGATGGGCCATGCAAGCTACTCGGCGTCTGGTTTGGTCCCGGTCTCCAGCTGGAGAAAAATTGGTCGGAGGTATTGGAAGCGGTCAAGGTCGCATCTCATTTGTGGGCCTTGAGAAATCTGTCTTTGAAGGGTCGGGCGGAGGTATGCAATTCTCATATCTACCCCCTGATCCTTTACCGTCTATCAGTACTTCCACTCCCGGAGACCACACTAGTTGATCTGGTGCGGGCACTTTTCGCGTTCTTATGGCGCGGAAAGCAAGCCATGGTTACCCGGGAGGTCTGTTACCTGCATCCGTCTGAAGGCGGTCTGGGTATGCCTAGTGTAGAAATACGTAGACACACTCTTAGGCTGATATACCTGGATCGAATGTGTACACCAAGTGAGGGAAACGGTGTCTTCTGGATAGAAGACACTAAGAAAGCCTTTCAGGCTTTGGAGAGTGTGCATTCGGCTGAGGGGGAGGCACACAGGTTGCCCCGAAACGAGTGCCCTTTCTATCGCGAGTGTCGGCAGGCCTTGAGATTTCTTCTACGGGTCAAAGAAAGCCTCTCTGACACCCAGCTGTTGTCTCGCAAAGCGCTATATCGGGCGTTAGTGAGGGGATCCGTTCGAGACGAAAAGATTGAGGAGTTCGGTTTTACGAAGGAGGAGCGCCGCTTAATATGGCCTTGGGCGCCTGGGTCGAGCTGCTTCGATAATTACGAGGCATCACTCACCTGGCTGGTAATACGAAATGCTCTCTGGGTCGGCAAAAGACTTTACGCAGCGGGTTTTACGGAGACACCCAATTGTGTCCGATGCGGAGAATGGGAGGAAGACCTTGATCATGCTTTCTTCCACTGCGCCATCGTTCGACCGTTGTGTGAGTTAGTTGAAGGCTTCACGGTTCGCATGCTGAGCGAGCGGTTTTTTGTGCTGGAGTCGGTTTCCCCGTGCTGCAACTGGGCACCGACCATGAAGAAAGAAGAACGCTATGTTTTTCTGTGTTTACTAGCAGTTATGAGAGGCGTGATTTGGACGACGCGACAGAAGGAGGTTTACGGAGATGAGACCTTCACTGCTCCCCAGCTTGTCCTCATTTTCAAATATCGATTGAAAATGCGAATTAAGCTGGAGAAGGTGAAACTCGCTCCTGTGAATTTCAACAACAGGTGGGTGAAAGTTTCGCGACTGTGTAAAGTGAATGGAGCTAGTCTTGAATTTCTTTTTTGAGTGGCTTAGGTTTTTTTTTTTAAGGATTTTGGGTAACCTGATCAAACATAGACATGCATCGGACCTCCTAGAGTAGGCTAGTTAGTGATTTTTGTTCGATTTTTAACTTAGCTAGAGTATGCATGCTGTCATCGCCCCAATCTCCCTTTTTGGTTTTCCCTGTCCCAGCGTTCCTCGTTTTTTTTTTTTTTTTTTTTTTTCTCCACTTTTGGTTCGATAACCCCCAATCCCGGCCCCTTAGGTGACGGATAAACTGTTTTGCCAGAGATGTAGGCCATTTTTGTTGTGTTTGAATAAAGTTAGCTTTCGTGGGACCTACATTTTTCGACTGACAAAACTTTTTATCCGCCACAATTACTAGTGAGGGGGTTCTTTTTACTAACCACTTTTTATCATTGTATATTTTTCATACGATTTTGTAAATAAGATTTTTATCCCCAACCCCCCACATCATGTATATATATTTGTAACTTTCGGGTTTAAAGTAGGATGTCCACAGAGTGATTTTGGTATTTTGGTGAAAGAGTCTAGTTAAGTTAACGTTATGTTAGTTAGGTCAACATTAACCCCCACCCCCTTTTTCGGCCTTGTGCCACATTTTTATTTGTATTTTTGTCAAATAAAATAAATATTTACCCCCATCACGTCGTCTGTTGGTCGTATACGTCTGTTTACTGCGCCTATTGTTATACATTTCTGTTATTATTTTTGTTATTGCTGCTTTGTTAAATTTGTTATCCTTTTCCTTCTCTTCCCCCGACGCTAGTTACTAGCACCGGAATTTTGAACGCTGTTTTTTCCGACGGCCATGGCATCTGCCAGCTGTGCGCCGCCGGTTCCTGTTAAGGAGACATCTGTCTCCGAAAACGAAGGATCGAAAAAACCACCTGCTGTCAAAATAGACCTGGAATCTTTTCTGACCAAAGCCAAGAAATGCAGCGAATTCGTTACCGAGACGGGGATAACTGTGGAGCAACCAAGGTTGCAAGAGTTCGCAAAGAGAACAATTTCTCTCTTTGTGATAGACCGAAAAACAAAGAAACTCATCCGATCAACAAAGGACACGGTGACCAAACTCATTGCAACAACCGGTATGAGAGCGGAGCGCATTACTAAAGCGCGTGGATACAATACCTGGGCAGCCCTGTTCAAAAATGAAGACGACTGTGTGAAATTATCACAGAATGAAATCATAACGAACGATTTCATTCTTAGAATGGAATATCTAGGACGTAGGAGGACTACTATCTCTATTTTTGAAGTTCCTGGAGTAGTCCCAGGGGAATATTTAGCAGCGTACCTCCTCCAATTTGGAGATATTACCGGAGTACAGGTGGACCATTATAACGGCGTATGGTCCTTCGACATTTTATTAGATAAAGAAACGTACCACAAAATACCATACTATATGGAAGCAGAAACGGAAAAACTACCAATCGTAGTGGCAGGACGACGACCTGCATGCTGGATTTGCGGTGAAGTGGGGCACTTAACATACACGTGCCCCAAAAAACAACCTACCCCCAGAAACCCGAAAAATCGGGTCCTAGATCATCTAGAGTCGGCCCCAGTGATTGGATTCAAGATACCTGATTCTGAACAAAAAGAGGACACGCCTACAAAGATATCACCAGAGGATTTTGAAAAAACCTTCAACTCTGAAGCAGCATCTCCAGAAAAAAAAGGAGAGTGGAAGATTGTGCCATCCAAAAGAACAGCTCCCAAAACATACGCAAAGTCACTCACCAAAGAGGAAAAGCTAGAAATCAGGACTAGCAGAGATCCAGGAGGAAATAAATATAAGGAATTACTCAAACTTAAGGACTCTCTTGACGAGAAACGTGAAGCAGGTAAATCTGTCCCCTTCCCTGAGTCCCTGTTTCCCGAAAAGCCCAACCCCGCTCCGAAGGAAAAACGTTCCCCCCAAAAAGTCCCAGCCCCAGTTAATGCCTCGCTCCCTACTAGGGCAAAAAAAATGACTTCATTAGGCGCCCCTCAGAAAAAAAGAAGTCCAAGGCCCTCCCCTTTTTCCACCCCTGCCAACACACCCCAGAACACTCCTCCCCCTTCTCCCATGAAAACTGACATGCCCCCTCCCACTCTCTCTGACAAAAAGAGGCAAAGAAGCCCATCCATTGAAACAGAATCACGGAAAAAAAAATCCCCCCCTTTTTTTTCTGGCAACGCTGTATGTCAAATAACCCCAGAGAAAGAACTAATCATGAAAACACACAAGTCCAAGGACTATAAAAACCTATTGGCATTCAAATTAGTACACAAGAAAGACATCTCAAACCCCGAAAACTTCCCCAAAGCTAGGAGGATTTTAACAGTAGTTAGACCTAGAGGGGAAGCAAACGGGGTTTGGAAAATGATGGAAGAGGCGAATAGCGCCTTCAACCTCTATCCTCCTGTCGCCTTCTTCAATGACAGAGAAATAACAGAAATGAAAAAATCTTGTGTTGGTCGGGTCCCTATAAAGATGCACCCATCTCTATATAGGGCCATTAAACTAACCTTTCCTCTTGACATCGGCGGTTTGTCCCCTGACGGGTCAATCACCACTGAGATGACCACTGGATCCATGGGGACAGCTGTCGGTGTCTTGACATCGTCTATGTTTGATCAGGATTCCCAACCCTAAGTAGCTCAGGATGGCTTCTTTAAGATTAGGTACTTTAAATGTCCGAGGGTTGAGGGACGCCTCTCGTAAACTTCGAGTTGCACGCGACCTTCAACGCCTTGGTGTGGATGTATGTTGTCTACAGGAGACTCACTTTATTCCAAGTGACTATCAGGATGTGCTCCTTAGAGACTTTCAGCTCTACTCAGCACATTATGATACCCACGCAAGGGGGGTTACCTGGCTAGTTAAGCGCACTCTTGATGCATCGTGTGACCCTATTTATGCAGATCCAGAGGGAAGATTGCTCGTTCTGGATGTTACCGTAAAGGATGTGGCATTTCGTTTTATTGGGGTTTATGCGCCCAATAACCGTACTGAGCTAGTTTCCTTTTTTCGGCGAATCGAGCCTTTCATGAATTCGTCTCGACGGTTAGTTTTAGCGGGAGACTGGAACGCGGTCCTGGATCCCGAGTTAGATCGTGGGGTTAATACCACAAGGGATACTAACCAGAACCGGGATGCTAAAGCGTTTCGTGACTTTGTCGACAAGTTTGATCTTGTCGATAAATTTCGGAACGAAAAACCCGGGGATTTAGCATGGACTTGGACAGGTAGACGCGGCTCCGATCCGGTGCAGCTTTCGAGTTACATCGATCGGTTCTTAGTTAGGAGAGTCGACCTAGGGCTTTTAGACTGTCCAAGTTTTCATAGTATAGTTTATTCGGACCATAGGCTTGTCCGGGTTCGAGTAAACTTAGATAGTGTTAAACCTAGGATGGCTAGTTACTGGAAGTTCAACACGTCGTTGTTCGATGTGAAGGACTTCCGGGAACAGCTTCTACTAACAATACAGAGGGAATTGACGGGGGCTATCATCGGGAATAAGTGGTGGGGTAACCTTAAAAAAGTCATTAGGTCCTTCGCTGCTGATTTTAGTCGCCGGCTCAACCGTAGTTCTAGAGCAGCGAAAGCGGCGCTAGAAGATAGATTAGAAAGGGCGGTGGAGGAGGGGGATAGTGCTAGCTATACTATAGTTAAGGCTGAACTGGACTCCTTGGATAACAGGGAGGACCAGGGATTATTAGTTAGGGCTAGATTAAAAAGAGCGCCAAACGAGGCAACAAACATGGCCGCGTCACTGCGTGCGGAGGAGTTTCGACGTTCTGCAGATCGACACATCGTCAGTGTCACATTGCCGGACGGACGAACCGTAACTTCAAACGACGGAATCTTGGAGGGTTTTCGGACTCATTTTCAGGAGCTTTTTACCAAGGAGCCCGGTCTGACTATTGAACAGTTTGACACCTATTTAGCCGACTTTTCTCGCCTGGAGGCGACCGAAGCAGCTAGGTGTGAAGGTAGCATAAAAGAGGAAGAAGTCATTGAGGCCTTGAAACAGGTCGGGCTAGACAGGACCCCTGGGATAGATGGTCTGCCCTACGAGGTGTATTTGAGGCTGTCGCCCATTTTTATTCCTTTGCTGACCGTACTTTTTAACTCCTGGTATAGGAACGGGTGCATACCTCAGTACTTTACCAGGGGGATCATTAAATTGTTACGCAAAGATAAAAATGGAGGGGATGGGATAGGTAATTTCCGGCCCTTAACGATGTTAAACACAGAGTTAAAGATTTTGGCCAAGATCTTAGCAAATCGTCTGCAGATTGTCTTACACCGTCTAATAAGTCCCGAACAGACTTGTTCTGTTAAGGGCCGGACGATTCAAGATAATTTGCACACGATACGCTTGATCGTAGAAAAAGTCGACACAGAAGCCGCGCTGATTAATTTAGATCAGTCCAAAGCATTCGACAGAGTAGACCATCATTACCTAGAGGCTGTTCTTCGCTCGGCTGGGTTTGGCCCCCAGTTTCGCTCTTGGATTTGCCTCTTGTATGCCAACCCCGGTGCTATGGTTGAAGTGAATGGGGTGAGGTCGAAACCCTTCATGTTAACAAGATCGATCCGTCAAGGTTGTCCGTTATCCCCAATGTTATATGTGCTGGCGCTTGAGCCATATTTGCGCCAGCTTCGGGTGAATCCGGTCCTTCGCGGGATTACTTTGCCAGGTGGCTCTACCCCGGTAAAGTATACCGCCTATGCTGACGACGTGACTGTGCTTGTAACGAGCAGTGCCGAGATTAGAGTCGTTGACATAGAAACAAGTCGGTATGCCAAGGTCACAGGGGCCATAATTAACTACGTTAAGTCTATTGGCTTACGTATCGGTGCCTGGAGGGGTATGCCCCTTCAGGGACCCTTTGGTTGGGCTGATGGGCCATGCAAGCTACTCGGCATCTGGTTTGGTCCCGGTCTCCAGCTGGAGAAAAATTGGTCGGAGGTATTGGAAGCGGTCAAGGTCGCATCTCATTTGTGGGCCTTGAGAAATCTGTCTTTGAAGGGTCGGGCGGAGGTATGCAATTCTCATATCTACCCCCTGATCCTTTACCGTCTATCAGTACTTCCACTCCCGGAGACCACACTAGTTGATCTGGTGCGTGCTCTTTTCGCGTTCTTATGGCGCGGAAAGCAAGCCATGGTTACCCGGGAGGTCTGTTACCTGCATCCGTCTGAAGGCGGTCTGGGTATGCCTAGTGTAGAAATACGTAGACACACTCTTAGGCTGATATACCTGGATCGAATGTGTACACCAAGTGAGGGAAACGGTGTCTTCTGGATAGAAGACACTAAGAAAGCCTTTCAGGCTTTGGAGAGTGTGCATTCGGCTGAGGGGGAGGCACACAGGTTGCCCCGAAACGAGTGCCCTTTCTATCGCGAGTGTCGGCAGGCCTTGAGATTTCTTCTACGGGTCAAAGAAAGCCTCTCTGACACCCAGCTGTTGTCTCGCAAAGCGCTATATCGGGCGTTAGTGAGGGGATTCGTTCGAGACGAAAAGATTGAGGAGTTCGGTTTTACGAAGGAGGAGCGCCGCTTAATATGGCCTTGGGCGCCTGGGTCGAGCTGCTTCGATAATTACGAGGCATCACTCACCTGGCTGGTAATACGAAATGCTCTCTGGGTCGGCAAAAGACTTTACGCAGCGGGTTTTACGGAGACACCCAATTGTGTCCGATGCGGAGAATGGGAGGAAGACCTTGATCATGCTTTCTTCCACTGCGCCATCGTTCGACCGTTGTGTGAGTTAGTTGAAGGCTTCACGGTTCGCATGCTGAGCGAGCGGTTTTTTGTGCTGGAGTCGGTTTCCCCGTGCTGCAACTGGGCACCGACCATGAAGAAAGAAGAACGCTATGTTTTTCTGTGTTTACTAGCAGTTATGAGAGGCGTGATTTGGACGACGCGACAGAAGGAGGTTTACGGAGATGAGACCTTCACTGCTCCCCAGCTTGTCCTCATTTTCAAATATCGATTGAAAATGCGAATTAAGCTGGAGAAGGTGAAACTCGCTCCTGTGAATTTCAACGACAGGTGGGTGAAAGTTTCGCGACTGTGTAAAGTGAATGGAGCTAGTCTTGAATTTCTTTTTTGAGTGGCTTAGGTTTTTTTTTTTTTTTTTTTTTTTTTAAAGGATTTTGGGTGACCTGATCAAACATAGACATGCATCGGACCTCCTAGAGTAGGCTAGTTAGGCATTTTTGTTCGATTTTTAACTTAGCTTGAGTATGCATGCTGTCATCGCCCCAATCTCCTTTTTTGGTTTTCCCTGTCTCAGCGTCCCTCGTTTTTTTTTTTTTTTTTTTTTTTTTTTTTTTCCCACTTTTGGTTCGATAACCCCCAATCCCGGCCCCTTAGGTGACGGATAAACTGTTTTGCCAGAGATGTAGGCCATTTTTGTGGTGTTTGAATAAAGTTAGCTTTCGTGGGACCTGCATCTTTTCGACTGACAAAACTTTTTATCCGCCACAATTAGTAGTGAGGGGGTTCTTTTTACTAACCACTTTTTATCATTGTATATTTTTCATACGATTTTGTAAATAAGATTTTTATCCCCAACCCCCCCCCCACATCATGTATATATATATTTGTAACTTTCGGGTTTAAAGTAGGATGTCCACAGAGTGATTTTGGTATTTTGGTGAAAGAGTCTAGTTAAGTTAACGTTATGTTAGTTAGGTCAACATTAACCCCCACCCCCCTTTTTCGGCCTTGTGCCACATTTTTATTTGTATTTTTGTCAAATAAAATAAATATTTACCCCCATTACTCGTCTTTTGGTTGTATACGATATTCATTGCGCTGATACTGTTATCATTATTGTTATTATTATTGTTATATATTTGTTAAATTTGTTATTCCTCTTTCTTCTCTTCCCCCGTCGTTACCTTTTTAAGTCCCGGATCTTCGCGTTTTTTTTTCCTCTCATTTCCCGTCGGCCATGGCATCTAACAGCTGTGAGCCGTCGGAACCTGTCAAGGAAAGGCAAGAAGAGGAGAATGCAGTCTGGAAGAAGCCGCCAGCAGTAAAAATAGACGTAGAATCGTTTCTTGAAGAAGCCAAGAAATGCATAGAGCATGTCACCACGAATGGCATCAAGGTGGAACAACTACGGATGGATGAATTTGCCAAAAAAACAATTTCACTTTTTGTCATCGACAGAAAAACCAAGAAGCTGATTAGATCAACCAAAGACACCGTGACAAAGTTAATTGCGACTGTGGGAATGAGAGCGGAAAGGATAACCAAGACAAAGGGCTACAACACCTGGGCAGCCCTATTTAAATCTCCAGAAGATTGCATTAAGCTCTCGAAAAACGAAATCATCACTCCAGAATACATTCTGAGGATGGAATACCTGGGACGGAGACGGACAACCATTTCCATATTCGAAGTCCCAGGTGTAATACCAGGGGAATATTTGGCGGCGTATTTACTGCAATACGGAGACATCTCTGGAGTAAACGTCGACCAGTACAATGGTGTCTGGTCGTTTGATATTTTGCTGAATAAGGAGGCATACTATAAGATACCATACTACATCGAGGCACAGGAGGAGAAACTACCTATAGTAGTGGCAGGAAGGCGTCCGGCTTGCTGGATATGCGGAGAAGTGGGACACTTAACGTATACGTGCCCCAAGAAGCAAACAACGTCGAGAAACCCAAAAAATCGGGTATTACCACATTTAGAGCCGGGCGCACAACCTGGATTTAAAATACCAGAACCGACAGATAAAACTAATCCTCCCAGTCTATCAACTGACGAGATCGAAGCAGTTTATAACACCGAAGCTGCATCACCAGAGAAAGGTGAATGGAAAACCGTACCAATCAGAAAAGCAGCATCACCAACCTATGCAAAATCCTTAACAAAGGAACAAAAAGTTGAAATACGTTCGAGCAAAGACCCCGGAGGGAATAAATATAAAGAACTGCTAAAATTAAAAGAATCTCTCGATGAAAAACGAAAAGAAAAAATACACGTTCCCTTCCCAGAGTCCCTGTTCCCGGAGAAACCTAACCCAAAAGAAAAACGTTCCCCCCAAAAAATTCCAGCCCCAATAGTTTCTACACCCCCGACTAGAGGGAAAAATATGACCTCTCTAGGCGCTCCTCCCACAAAGAGAAGCCCGAGACCTTCCCCCTTCTGCACTCCTGCTAACACGCCTCAAAGCACTCCTCCCCCTTCTCCCATGAAAACAGATATGCCCCCTCCCACTCCGACAGATAAAAAAAGGCAAAGGAGCCCCTCTTCCGAGAGAGAATCCCGAAAAAAAAAATCTCCCCTTTTTTTTACAGGCAAAGCAGTTTGTCATATCTCAACCGAAAGAGAAACTGTGATGAAAGCACACAAGAATAAGGATTATAAAAATTTGCTAGCCTTAAAAAATATAAAGAAAAAGGATACCACTAACCCCGAAAACTTCCCCAAAGCCCCAAGATTATTGACTGTAGTAAGGCCCAGAGCAGAGGCCAGTGGAGTGTGGACAATGATGGAGGAAGCAAATAGCGCTTTTAATTTGTTTCCTCCAGCCGTTTTTTTCAATGATAACGACATACAAAAAATGAAAGAATCATGTATTGGACGGGTCCCTATCAAAATGCATCCATCATTGTATAGGGCCATTAAACTAACCTTTCCTCTTGACATCGGCGGTTTGTCCCCTGACGGGTCAATCACCACTGAGATGACCACTGGATCCATGGGGACAGCTGTCGGTGTCTTGACATCGTCTATGTTTGATCAGGATTCCCAACCCTAAGTAGCTCAGGATGGCTTCTTTAAGATTAGCTACTTTAAATGTCCGAGGGTTGAGGGACGCCTCTCGTAAACTTCGAGTTGCACGCGACCTTCAACGCCTTGGTGTGGATGTATGTTGTCTACAGGAGACTCACTTTATTCCAAGTGACTATCAGGATGTGCTCCTTAGAGACTTTCAGCTCTACTCAGCACATTATGATACCCACGCAAGGGGGGTTACCTGGCTAGTTAAGCGCACTCTTGATGCATCGTGTGACCCTATTTATGCAGATCCAGAGGGAAGATTGCTCGTTCTGGATGTTACCGTAAAGGATGTGGCATTTCGTTTTATTGGGGTTTATGCGCCCAATAACCGTACTGAGCTAGTTTCCTTTTTTCGGCGAATCGAGCCTTTCATGAATTCGTCTCGACGGTTAGTTTTAGCGGGAGACTGGAACGCGGTCCTGGATCCCGAGTTAGATCGTGGGGTTAATACCACAAGGGATACTAACCAGAACCGGGATGCTAAAGCGTTTCGTGACTTTGTCGACAAGTTTGATCTTGTCGATAAATTTCGGAACGAAAAACCCGGGGATTTAGCATGGACTTGGACAGGTAGACGCGGCTCCGATCCGGTGCAGCTTTCGAGTTACATCGATCGGTTCTTAGTTAGGAGAGTCGACCTAGGGCTTTTAGACTGTCCAAGTTTTCATAGTATAGTTTATTCGGACCATAGGCTTGTCCGGGTTCGAGTAAACTTAGATAGTGTTAAACCTAGGATGGCTAGTTACTGGAAGTTCAACACGTCGTTGTTCGATGTGAAGGACTTCCGGGAACAGCTTCTACTAACAATACAGAGGGAATTGACGGGGGCTATCATCGGGAATAAGTGGTGGGGTAACCTTAAAAAAGTCATTAAATCCTTCGCTGCTGATTTTAGTCGCCGGCTCAACCGTAGTTCTAGAGCAGCGAAAGCGGCGCTAGAAGATAGATTAGAAAGGGCGGTGGAGGAGGGGGATAGTGCTAGCTATACTATAGTTAAGGCTGAACTGGACTCCTTGGATAACAGGGAGGACCAGGGATTATTAGTTAGGGCTAGATTAAAAAGAGCGCCAAACGAGGCAACAAACATGGCCGCGTCACTGCGTGCGGAGGAGTTTCGACGTTCTGCAGATCGACACATCGCCAGTGTCACATTGCCGGACGGACGAACCGTAACTTCAAACGACGGAATCTTGGAGGGTTTTCGGACTCATTTTCAGGAGCTTTTTACCAAGGAGCCCGGTCTGACTATTGAACAGTTTGACACCTATTTAGCCGACTTTTCTCGCCTGGAGGCGACCGAAGCAGCTAGGTGTGAAGGTAGCATAAAAGAGGAAGAAGTCATTGAGGCCTTGAAACAGGTCGGGCTAGACAGGACCCCTGGGATAGATGGTCTGCCCTACGAGGTGTATTTGAGGCTGTCGCCCATTTTTATTCCTTTGCTGACCGTACTTTTTAACTCCTGGTATAGGAACGGGTGCATACCTCAGTACTTTACCAGGGGGATCATTAAATTGTTACGCAAAGATAAAAATGGAGGGGATGGGATAGGTAATTTCCGGCCCTTAACGATGTTAAACACAGAGTTAAAGATTTTGGCCAAGATCTTAGCAAATCGTCTGCAGATTGTCTTACACCGTCTAATAAGTCCCGAACAGACTTGTTCTGTTAAGGGCCGGACGATTCAAGATAATTTGCACACGATACGCTTGATCGTAGAAAAAGTCGACACAGAAGCCGCGCTGATTAATTTAGATCAGTCCAAAGCATTCGACAGAGTAGACCATCATTACCTAGAGGCTGTTCTTCGCTCGGCTGGGTTTGGTCCCCAGTTTCGCTCTTGGATTTGCCTCTTGTATGCCAACCCCGGTGCTATGGTTGAAGTGAATGGGGTGAGGTCGAAACCCTTCATGTTAACAAGATCGATCCATCAAGGTTGTCCGTTATCCCCAATGTTATATGTGCTGGCGCTTGAGCCATATTTGCGCCAGCTTCGGGTGAATCCGGTCCTTCGCGGGATTACTTTGCCAGGTGGCTCTACCCCGGTAAAGTATACCGCCTATGCTGACGACGTGACTGTGCTTGTAACGAGCAGTGCCGAGATTAGAGTCGTTGACATAGAAACAAGTCGGTATGCCAAGGTCACAGGGGCCATAATTAACTACGTTAAGTCTATTGGCTTACGTATCGGTGCCTGGAGGGGTATGCCCCTTCAGGGACCCTTTGGTTGGGCTGATGGGCCATGCAAGCTACTCGGCGTCTGGTTTGGTCCCGGTCTCCAGCTGGAGAAAAATTGGTCGGAGGTATTGGAAGCGGTCAAGGTCGCATCTCATTTGTGGGCCTTGAGAAATCTGTCTTTGAAGGGTCGGGCGGAGGTATGCAATTCTCATATCTACCCCCTGATCCTTTACCGTCTATCAGTACTTCCACTCCCGGAGACCACACTAGTTGATCTGGTGCGTGCTCTTTTCGCGTTCTTATGGCGCGGAAAGCAAGCCATGGTTACCCGGGAGGTTGTTACCTGCATCCGTCTGAAGGCGGTCTGGGTATGCCTAGTGTAGAAATACGTAGACACACTCTTAGGCTGATATACCTGGATCGAATGTGTACACCAAGTGAGGGAAACGGTGTCTTCTGGATAGAAGACACTAAGAAAGCCTTTCAGGCTTTGGAGAGTGTGCATTCGGCTGAGGGGGAGGCACACAGGTTGCCCCGAAACGAGTGCCCTTTCTATCGCGAGTGTCGGCAGGCCTTGAGATTTCTTCTACGGGTCAAAGAAAGCCTCTCTGACACCCAGCTGTTGTCTCGCAAAGCGCTATATCGGGCGTTAGTGAGGGGATTCGTTCGAGACGAAAAGATTGAGGAGTTCGGTTTTACGAAGGAGGAGCGCCGCTTAATATGGCCTTGGGCGCCTGGGTCGAGCTGCTTCGAT
This sequence comes from Euprymna scolopes, assembly GCF_053919585.1. Classification (NCBI taxonomy): domain Eukaryota; kingdom Metazoa; phylum Mollusca; class Cephalopoda; order Sepiida; family Sepiolidae; genus Euprymna; species Euprymna scolopes. Next base: position 149,991,640 of record NC_136485.1, read on the forward strand.
AATTACGAGGCATCACTCACCTGGATGGTAATACGAAATGCTCTCTGGGTCGGCAAAAGACTTTACGCAGCGGGTTTTACGGAGACACCCAATTGTGTCCGATGCGGAGAATGGGAGGAAGACCTTGATCATGCTTTCTTCCACTGCGCCATCGTTCGACCGTTGTGTGAGTTAGTTGAAGGCTTCACGGTTCGCATGCTGAGCGAGCGGTTTTTTGTGCTGGAGTCGGTTTCCCCGTGCTGCAACTGGGCACCGACCATGAAGAAAGAAGAACGCTATGTTTTTCTGTGTTTACTAGCAGTTATGAGAGGCGTGATTTGGACGACGCGACAGAAGGAGGTTTACGGAGATGAGACCTTCACTGCTCCCCAGCTTGTCCTCATTTTCAAATATCGATTGAAAATGCGAATTAAGCTGGAGAAGGTGAAACTCGCTCCTGTGAATTTCAACGACAGGTGGGTGAAAGTTTCGCGACTGTGTAAAGTGAATGGAGCTAGTCTTGAATTTCTTTTTTGAGTGGCTTAGGTTTTTTAAGGATTTTGGGTAACCTGATCAAACATAGACATGCATCGGACCTCCTAGAGTAGGCTAGTTAGGCATTTTTGTTCGATTTTTAACTTAGCTAGAGTATGCATGCTGTCATCGCCCCAATCTCCCTTTTTGGTTTTCCCTGTCCCAGCGTCCCTCGTTTTTTTTTTTTTTTTTTTTTTTTTTTTTCCCACTTTTGGTTCGATAACCCCCAATCCCGGCCCCTTAGGTGACGGATAAACTGTTTTGCCAGAGATGTAGGCCATTTTTGCTGTGTTTGAATAAAGTTAGCTTTCGTGGGACCTACATCTTTTCGACTGACAAATCTTTTTATCCGCCACAATTAATTAGTAGTGAGGGGGTTCTTTTTACTAACCACTTTTTATCATTGTATATTTTTCATACGATTTTGTAAATAAGATTTTTATCCCCAACCCCCCACATCATGTATATATATTTGTAACTTTCGGGTTTAAAGTAGGATGTCCACAGAGTGATTTTGGTATTTTGGTGAAAGAGTCTAGTTAAGTTAACGTTATGTTAGTTAGGTCAACATTAACCCCCACCCCCCTTTTTCGGCCTTGTGCCACATTTTTATTTGTATTTTTGCCAAATAAAATAAATATTTACCCCCATTACTCGTCTTTTGGTTGTATACGATATTCATTGCGCTGATACTGTTATCATTATTGTTATTATTATTGTTATATATTTGTTAAATTTGTTATTCCTCTTTCTTCTCTTCCCCCGTCGTTACCTTTTTAAGTCCCGGATCTTCGCGTTTTTTTTTCCTCTCATTTCCCGTCGGCCATGGCATCTAACAGCTGTGAGCCGTCGGAACCTGTCAAGGAAAGGCAAGAAGAGGAGAATGCAGTCTGGAAGAAGCCGCCAGCAGTAAAAATAGACGTAGAATCGTTTCTTGAAGAAGCCAAGAAATGCATAGAGCATGTCACCACGAATGACATCAAGGTGGAACAACTACGGATGGATGAATTTGCCAAAAAAACAATTTCACTTTTTGTCATCGACAGAAAAACCAAGAAGCTGATTAGATCAACCAAAGACACCGTGACAAAGTTAATTGCGACTGTGGGAATGAGAGCGGAAAGGATAACCAAGACAAAGGGCTACAACACCTGGGCAGCCCTATTTAAATCTCCAGAAGATTGCATTAAGCTCTCGAAAAACGAAATCATCACTCCAGAATACATTCTGAGGATGGAATACCTGGGACGGAGACGGACAACCATTTCCATATTCGAAGTCCCAGGTGTAATACCAGGGGAATATTTGGCGGCGTATTTACTGCAATACGGAGACATCTCTGGAGTAAACGTCGACCAGTACAATGGTGTCTGGTCGTTTGATATTTTGCTGAATAAGGAGGCATACTATAAGATACCATACTACATCGAGGCACAGGAGGAGAAACTACCTATAGTAGTGGCAGGAAGGCGTCCGGCTTGCTGGATATGCGGAGAAGTGGGACACTTAACGTATACGTGCCCCAAGAAGCAAACAACGTCGAGAAACCCAAAAAATCGGGTATTACCACATTTAGAGCCGGGCGCACAACCTGGATTTAAAATACCAGAACCGACAGATAAAACTAATCCTCCCAGTCTATCAACTGACGAGATCGAAGCAGTTTATAACACCGAAGCTGCATCACCAGAGAAAGGTGAATGGAAAACCGTACCAATCAGAAAAGCAGCATCACCAACCTATGCAAAATCCTTAACAAAGGAACAAAAAGTTGAAATACGTTCGAGCAAAGACCCCGGAGGGAATAAATATAAAGAACTGCTAAAATTAAAAGAATCTCTCGATGAAAAACGAAAAGAAAAAATACACGTTCCCTTCCCAGAGTCCCTGTTCCCGGAGAAACCTAACCCAAAAGAAAAACGTTCCCCCCCAAAAATTCCAGCCCCAATAGTTTCTACACCCCCGACTAGAGGGAAAAATATGACCTCTCTAGGCGCTCCTCCCAAAAAGAGAAGCCCGAGACCTTCCCCCTTCTGCACTCCTGCTAACACGCCTCAAAGCACTCCTCCCCCTTCTCCCATGAAAACAGATATGCCCCCTCCCACTCCGACAGATAAAAAAAGGCAAAGGAGCCCCTCTTCCGAGAGAGAATCCCGAAAAAAAAAATCTCCCCTTTTTTTTACAGGCAAAGCAGTTTGTCATATCTCAACCGAAAGAGAAACTGTGATGAAAGCACACAAGAATAAGGATTATAAAAATTTGCTAGCCTTAAAAAATATAAAGAAAAAGGATACCACTAACCCCGAAAACTTCCCCAAAGCCCCAAGATTATTGACTGTAGTAAGGCCCAGAGCAGAGGCCAGTGGAGTGTGGACAATGATGGAGGAAGCAAATAGCGCTTTTAATTTGTTTCCTCCAGCCGTTTTTTTCAATGATAACGACATACAAAAAATGAAAGAATCATGTATTGGACGGGTCCCTATCAAAATGCATCCATCATTGTATAGGGCCATTAAACTAACCTTTCCTCTTGACATCGGCGGTTTGTCCCCTGACGGGTCAATCACCACTGAGATGACCACTGGATCCATGGGGACAGCTGTCGGTGTCTTGACATCGTCTATGTTTGATCAGGATTCCCAACCCTAAGTAGCTCAGGATGGCTTCTTTAAGATTAGCTACTTTAAATGTCCGAGGGTTGAGGGACGCCTCTCGTAAACTTCGAGTTGCACGCGACCTTCAACGCCTTGGTGTGGATGTATGTTGTCTACAGGAGACTCACTTTATTCCAAGTGACTATCAGGATGTGCTCCTTAGAGACTTTCAGCTCTACTCAGCACATTATGATACCCACGCAAGGGGGGTTACCTGGCTAGTTAAGCGCACTCTTGATGCATCGTGTGACCCTATTTATGCAGATCCAGAGGGAAGATTGCTCGTTCTGGATGTTACCGTAAAGGATGTGGCATTTCGTTTTATTGGGGTTTATGCGCCCAATAACCGTACTGAGCTAGTTTCCTTTTTTCGGCGAATCGAGCCTTTCATGAATTCGTCTCGACGGTTAGTTTTAGCGGGAGACTGGAACGCGGTCCTGGATCCCGAGTTAGATCGTGGGGTTAATACCACAAGGGATACTAACCAGAACCGGGATGCTAAAGCGTTTCGTGACTTTGTCGACAAGTTTGATCTTGTCGATAAATTTCGGAACGAAAAACCCGGGGATTTAGCATGGACTTGGACAGGTAGACGCGGCTCCGATCCGGTGCAGCTTTCGAGTTACATCGATCGGTTCTTAGTTAGGAGAGTCGACCTAGGGCTTTTAGACTGTCCAAGTTTTCATAGTATAGTTTATTCGGACCATAGGCTTGTCCGGGTTCGAGTAAACTTAGATAGTGTTAAACCTAGGATGGCTAGTTACTGGAAGTTCAACACGTCGTTGTTCGATGTGAAGGACTTCCGGGAACAGCTTCTACTAACAATACAGAGGGAATTGACGGGGGCTATCATCGGGAATAAGTGGTGGGGTAACCTTAAAAAAGTCATTAGGTCCTTCGCTGCTGATTTTAGTCGCCGGCTCAACCGTAGTTCTAGAGCAGCGAAAGCGGCGCTAGAAGATAGATTAGAAAGGGCGGTGGAGGAGGGGGATAGTGCTAGCTATACTATAGTTAAGGCTGAACTGGACTCCTTGGATAACAGGGAGGACCAGGGATTATTAGTTAGGGCTAGATTAAAAAGAGCGCCAAACGAGGCAACAAACATGGCCGCGTCACTGCGTGCGGAGGAGTTTCGACGTTCTGCAGATCGACACATCGCCAGTGTCACATTGCCGGACGGACGAACCGTAACTTCAAACGACGGAATCTTGGAGGGTTTTCGGACTCATTTTCAGGAGCTTTTTACCAAGGAGCCCGGTCTGACTATTGAACAGTTTGACACCTATTTAGCCGACTTTTCTCGCCTGGAGGCGACCGAAGCAGCTAGGTGTGAAGGTAGCATAAAAGAGGAAGAAGTCATTGAGGCCTTGAAACAGGTCGGGCTAGACAGGACCCCTGGGATAGATGGTCTGCCCTACGAGGTGTATTTGAGGCTGTCGCCCATTTTTATTCCTTTGCTGACCGTACTTTTTAACTCCTGGTATAGGAACGGGTGCATACCTCAGTACTTTACCAGGGGGATCATTAAATTGTTACGCAAAGATAAAAATGGAGGGGATGGGATAGGTAATTTCCGGCCCTTAACGATGTTAAACACAGAGTTAAAGATTTTGGCCAAGATCTTAGCAAATCGTCTGCAGATTGTCTTACACCGTCTAATAAGTCCCGAACAGACTTGTTCTGTTAAGGGCCGGACGATTCAAGATAATTTGCACACGATACGCTTGATCGTAGAAAAAGTCGACACAGAAGCCGCGCTGATTAATTTAGATCAGTCCAAAGCATTCGACAGAGTAGACCATCATTACCTAGAGGCTGTTCTTCGCTCGGCTGGGTTTGGTCCCCAGTTTCGCTCTTGGATTTGCCTCTTGTATGCCAACCCCGGTGCTATGGTTGAAGTGAATGGGGTGAGGTCGAAACCCTTCATGTTAACAAGATCGATCCGTCAAGGTTGTCCGTTATCCCCAATGTTATATGTGCTGGCGCTTGAGCCATATTTGCGCCAGCTTCGGGTGAATCCGGTCCTTCGCGGGATTACTTTGCCAGGTGGCTCTACCCCGGTAAAGTATACCGCCTATGCTGACGACGTGACTGTGCTTGTAACGAGCAGTGCCGAGATTAGAGTCGTTGACATAGAAACAAGTCGGTATGCCAAGGTCACAGGGGCCATAATTAACTACGTTAAGTCTATTGGCTTACGTATCGGTGCCTGGAGGGGTATGCCCCTTCAGGGACCCTTTGGTTGGGCTGATGGGCCATGCAAGCTACTCGGCGTCTGGTTTGGTCCCGGTCTCCAGCTGGAGAAAAATTGGTCGGAGGTATTGGAAGCGGTCAAGGTCGCATCTCATTTGTGGGCCTTAAGAAATCTGTCTTTGAAGGGTCGGGCGGAGGTATGCAATTCTCATATCTACCCCCTGATCCTTTACCGTCTATCAGTACTTCCACTCCCGGAGACCACACTAGTTGATCTGGTGCGTGCTCTTTTCGCGTTCTTATGGCGCGGAAAGCAAGCCATGGTTACCCGGGAGGTCTGTTACCTGCATCCGTCTGAAGGCGGTCTGGGTATGCCTAGTGTAGAAATACGTAGACACACTCTTAGGCTGATATACCTGGATCGAATGTGTACACCAAGTGAGGGAAACGGTGTCTTCTGGATAGAAGACACTAAGAAAGCCTTTCAGGCTTTGGAGAGTGTGCATTCGGCTGAGGGGGAGGCACACAGGTTGCCCCGAAACGAGTGCCCTTTCTATCGCGAGTGTCGGCAGGCCTTGAGATTTCTTCTACGGGTCAAAGAAAGCCTCTCTGACACCCAGCTGTTGTCTCGCAAAGCGCTATATCGGGCGTTAGTGAGGGGATTCGTTCGAGACGAAAAGATTGAGGAGTTCGGTTTTACGAAGGAGGAGCGCCGCTTAATATGGCCTTGGGCGCCTGGGTCGAGCTGCTTCGATAATTACGAGGCATCACTCACCTGGCTGGTAATACGAAATGCTCTCTGGGTCGGCAAAAGACTTTACGCAGCGGGTTTTACGGAGACACCCAATTGTGTCCGATGCGGAGAATGGGAGGAAGACCTTGATCATGCTTTCTTCCACTGCGCCATCGTTCGACCGTTGTGTGAGTTAGTTGAAGGCTTCACGGTTCGCATGCTGAGCGAGCGGTTTTTTGTGCTGGAGTCGGTTTCCCCGTGCTGCAACTGGGCACCGACCATGAAGAAAGAAGAACGCTATGTTTTTCTGTGTTTACTAGCAGTTATGAGAGGCGTGATTTGGACGACGCGACAGAAGGAGGTTTACGGAGATGAGACCTTCACTGCTCCCCAGCTTGTCCTCATTTTCAAATATCGATTGAAAATGCGAATTAAGCTGGAGAAGGTGAAACTCGCTCCTGTGAATTTCAACGACAGGTGGGTGAAAGTTTCGCGACTATGTAAAGTGAATGGAGCTAGTCTTGAATTTCTTTTTTGAGTGGCTTAGGTTTTTTTTTTTTTTTTTTTTTTTTTTTTAAAGGATTTTGGGTAACCTGATCAAACATAGACATGCATCGGACCTCCTAGAGTAGGCTAGTTAGGCATTTTTGTTCGATTTTTAACTTAGCTAGAGTATGCATGCTGTCATCGCCCCAATCTCCTTTTTTGGTTTTCCCTGTCTCAGCGTCCCTCGTTTTTTTTTTTTTTTTTTTTTTTTTTTTTTTTTCCCCCACTTTTGGTTCGATAACCCCCAATCCCGGCCCCTTAGGTGACGGATAAACTGTTTTGCCAGAGATGTAGGCCATTTTTGTGGTGTTTGAATAAAGTTAGCTTTCGTGGGACCTGCATCTTTTCGACTGACAAAACTTTTTATCCGCCACAATTAGTAGTGAGGGGGTTCTTTTTACTAACCACTTTTTATCATTGTATATTTTTCATACGATTTTGTAAATAAGATTTTTATCCCCAACCCCCCCACATCATGTATATATATATTTGTAACTTTCGGGTTTAAAGTAGGATGTCCACAGAGTGATTTTGGTATTTTGGTGAAAGAGTCTAGTTAAGTTAACGTTATGTTAGTTAGGTCAACATTAACCCCCACCCCCCTTTTTCGGCCTTGTGCCACATTTTTATTTGTATTTTTGTCAAATAAAATAAATATTTACCCCCATTACTCGTCTTTTGGTTGTATACGATATTCATTGCGCTGATACTGTTATCATTATTGTTATTATTATTGTTATATATTTGTTAAATTTGTTATTCCTCTTTCTTCTCTTCCCCCGTCGTTACCTTTTTAAGTCCCGGATCTTCGCGTTTTTTTTTCCTCTCATTTCCCGTCGGCCATGGCATCTAACAGCTGTGAGCCGTCGGAACCTGTCAAGGAAAGGCAAGAAGAGGAGAATGCAGTCTGGAAGAAGCCGCCAGCAGTAAAAATAGACGTAGAATCGTTTCTTGAAGAAGCCAAGAAATGCATAGAGCATGTCACCACGAATGGCATCAAGGTGGAACAACTACGGATGGATGAATTTGCCAAAAAAACAATTTCACTTTTTGTCATCGACAGAAAAACCAAGAAGCTGATTAGATCAACCAAAGACACCGTGACAAAGTTAATTGCGACTGTGGGAATGAGAGCGGAAAGGATAACCAAGACAAAGGGCTACAACACCTGGGCAGCCCTATTTAAATCTCCAGAAGATTGCATTAAGCTCTCGAAAAACGAAATCATCACTCCAGAATACATTCTGAGGATGGAATACCTGGGACGGAGACGGACAACCATTTCCATATTCGAAGTCCCAGGTGTAATACCAGGGGAATATTTGGCGGCGTATTTACTGCAATACGGAGACATCTCTGGAGTAAACGTCGACCAGTACAATGGTGTCTGGTCGTTTGATATTTTGCTGAATAAGGAGGCATACTATAAGATACCATACTACATCGAGGCACAGGAGGAGAAACTACCTATAGTAGTGGCAGGAAGGCGTCCGGCTTGCTGGATATGCGGAGAAGTGGGACACTTAACGTATACGTGCCCCAAGAAGCAAACAACGTCGAGAAACCCAAAAAATCGGGTATTACCACATTTAGAGCCGGGCGCACAACCTGGATTTAAAATACCAGAACCGACAGATAAAACTAATCCTCCCAGTCTATCAACTGACGAGATCGAAGCAGTTTATAACACCGAAGCTGCATCACCAGAGAAAGGTGAATGGAAAACCGTACCAATCAGAAAAGCAGCATCACCAACCTATGCAAAATCCTTAACAAAGGAACAAAAAGTTGAAATACGTTCGAGCAAAGACCCCGGAGGGAATAAATATAAAGAACTGCTAAAATTAAAAGAATCTCTCGATGAAAAACGAAAAGAAAAAATACACGTTCCCTTCCCAGAGTCCCTGTTCCCGGAGAAACCTAACCCAAAAGAAAAACGTTCCCCCCCAAAAATTCCAGCCCCAATAGTTTCTACACCCCCGACTAGAGGGAAAAATATGACCTCTCTAGGCGCTCCTCCCAAAAAGAGAAGCCCGAGACCTTCCCCCTTCTGCACTCCTGCTAACACGCCTCAAAGCACTCCTCCCCCTTCTCCCATGAAAACAGATATGCCCCCTCCCACTCCGACAGATAAAAAAAGGCAAAGGAGCCCCTCTTCCGAGAGAGAATCCCGAAAAAAAAAATCTCCCCTTTTTTTTACAGGCAAAGCAGTTTGTCATATCTCAACCGAAAGAGAAACTGTGATGAAAGCACACAAGAATAAGGATTATAAAAATTTGCTAGCCTTAAAAAATATAAAGAAAAAGGATACCACTAACCCCGAAAACTTCCCCAAAGCCCCAAGATTATTGACTGTAGTAAGGCCCAGAGCAGAGGCCAGTGGAGTGTGGACAATGATGGAGGAAGCAAATAGCGCTTTTAATTTGTTTCCTCCAGCCGTTTTTTTCAATGATAACGACATACAAAAAATGAAAGAATCATGTATTGGACGGGTCCCTATCAAAATGCATCCATCATTGTATAGGGCCATTAAACTAACCTTTCCTCTTGACATCGGCGGTTTGTCCCCTGACGGGTCAATCACCACTGAGATGACCACTGGATCCATGGGGACAGCTGTCGGTGTCTTGACATCGTCTATGTTTGATCAGGATTCCCAACCCTAAGTAGCTCAGGATGGCTTCTTTAAGATTAGCTACTTTAAATGTCCGAGGGTTGAGGGACGCCTCTCGTAAACTTCGAGTTGCACGCGACCTTCAACGCCTTGGTGTGGATGTATGTTGTCTACAGGAGACTCACTTTATTCCAAGTGACTATCAGGATGTGCTCCTTAGAGACTTTCAGCTCTACTCAGCACATTATGATACCCACGCAAGGGGGGTTACCTGGCTAGTTAAGCGCACTCTTGATGCATCGTGTGACCCTATTTATGCAGATCCAGAGGGAAGATTGCTCGTTCTGGATGTTACCGTAAAGGATGTGGCATTTCGTTTTATTGGGGTTTATGCGCCCAATAACCGTACTGAGCTAGTTTCCTTTTTTCGGCGAATCGAGCCTTTCATGAATTCGTCTCGACGGTTAGTTTTAGCGGGAGACTGGAACGCGGTCCTGGATCCCGAGTTAGATCGTGGGGTTAATACCACAAGGGATACTAACCAGAACCGGGATGCTAAAGCGTTTCGTGACTTTGTCGACAAGTTTGATCTTGTCGATAAATTTCGGAACGAAAAACCCGGGGATTTAGCATGGACTTGGACAGGTAGACGCGGCTCCGATCCGGTGCAGCTTTCGAGTTACATCGATCGGTTCTTAGTTAGGAGAGTCGACCTAGGGCTTTTAGACTGTCCAAGTTTTCATAGTATAGTTTATTCGGACCATAGGCTTGTCCGGGTTCGAGTAAACTTAGATAGTGTTAAACCTAGGATGGCTAGTTACTGGAAGTTCAACACGTCGTTGTTCGATGTGAAGGACTTCCGGGAACAGCTTCTACTAACAATACAGAGGGAATTGACGGGGGCTATCATCGGGAATAAGTGGTGGGGTAACCTTAAAAAAGTCATTAGGTCCTTCGCTGCTGATTTTAGTCGCCGGCTCAACCGTAGTTCTAGAGCAGCGAAAGCGGCGCTAGAAGATAGATTAGAAAGGGCGGTGGAGGAGGGGGATAGTGCTAGCTATACTATAGTTAAGGCTGAACTGGACTCCTTGGATAACAGGGAGGACCAGGGATTATTAGTTAGGGCTAGATTAAAAAGAGCGCCAAACGAGGCAACAAACATGGCCGCGTCACTGCGTGCGGAGGAGTTTCGACGTTCTGCAGATCGACACATCGCCAGTGTCACATTGCCGGACGGACGAACCGTAACTTCAAACGACGGAATCTTGGAGGGTTTTCGGACTCATTTTCAGGAGCTTTTTACCAAGGAGCCCGGTCTGACTATTGAACAGTTTGACACCTATTTAGCCGACTTTTCTCGCCTGGAGGCGACCGAAGCAGCTAGGTGTGAAGGTAGCATAAAAGAGGAAGAAGTCATTGAGGCCTTGAAACAGGTCGGGCTAGACAGGACCCCTGGGATAGATGGTCTGCCCTACGAGGTGTATTTGAGGCTGTCGCCCATTTTTATTCCTTTGCTGACCGTACTTTTTAACTCCTGGTATAGGAACGGGTGCATACCTCAGTACTTTACCAGGGGGATCATTAAATTGTTACGCAAAGATAAAAATGGAGGGGATGGGATAGGTAATTTCCGGCCCTTAACGATGTTAAACACAGAGTTAAAGATTTTGGCCAAGATCTTAGCAAATCGTCTGCAGATTGTCTTACACCGTCTAATAAGTCCCGAACAGACTTGTTCTGTTAAGGGCCGGACGATTCAAGATAATTTGCACACGATACGCTTGATCGTAGAAAAAGTCGACACAGAAGCCGCGCTGATTAATTTAGATCAGTCCAAAGCATTCGACAGAGTAGACCATCATTACCTAGAGGCTGTTCTTCGCTCGGCTGGGTTTGGTCCCCAGTTTCGCTCTTGGATTTGCCTCTTGTATGCCAACCCCGGTGCTATGGTTGAAGTGAATGGGGTGAGGTCGAAACCCTTCATGTTAACAAGATCGATCCGTCAAGGTTGTCCGTTATCCCCAATGTTATATGTGCTGGCGCTTGAGCCATATTTGCGCCAGCTTCGGGTGAATCCGGTCCTTCGCGGGATTACTTTGCCAGGTGGCTCTACCCCGGTAAAGTATACCGCCTATGCTGACGACGTGACTGTGCTTGTAACGAGCAGTGCCGAGATTAGAGTCGTTGACATAGAAACAAGTCGGTATGCCAAGGTCACAGGGGCCATAATTAACTACGTTAAGTCTATTGGCTTACGTATCGGTGCCTGGAGGGGTATGCCCCTTCAGGGACCCTTTGGTTGGGCTGATGGGCCATGCAAGCTACTCGGCGTCTGGTTTGGTCCCGGTCTCCAGCTGGAGAAAAATTGGTCGGAGGTATTGGAAGCGGTCAAGGTCGCATCTCATTTGTGGGCCTTGAGAAATCTGTCTTTGAAGGGTCGGGCGGAGGTATGCAATTCTCATATCTACCCCCTGATCCTTTACCGTCTATCAGTACTTCCACTCCCGGAGACCACACTAGTTGATCTGGTGCGTGCTCTTTTCGCGTTCTTATGGCGCGGAAAGCAAGCCATGGTTACCCGGGAGGTCTGTTACCTGCATCCGTCTGAAGGCGGTCTGGGTATGCCTAGTGTAGAAATACGTAGACACACTCTTAGGCTGATATACCTGGATCGAATGTGTACACCAAGTGAGGGAAACGGTGTCTTCTGGATAGAAGACACTAAGAAAGCCTTTCAGGCTTTGGAGAGTGTGCATTCGGCTGAGGGGGAGGCACACAGGTTGCCCCGAAACGAGTGCCCTTTCTATCGCGAGTGTCGGCAGGCCTTGAGATTTCTTCTACGGGTCAAAGAAAGCCTCTCTGACACCCAGCTGTTGTCTCGCAAAGCGCTATATCGGGCGTTAGTGAGGGGATTCGTTCGAGACGAAAAGATTGAGGAGTTCGGTTTTACGAAGGAGGAGCGCCGCTTAATATGGCCTTGGGTGCCTGGGTCGAGCTGCTTCGATAATTACGAGGCATCACTCACCTGGCTGGTAATACGAAATGCTCTCTGGGTCGGCAAAAGACTTTACGCAGCGGGTTTTACGGAGACACCCAATTGTGTCCGATGCGGAGAATGGGAGGAAGACCTTGATCATGCTTTCTTCCACTGCGCCATCGTTCGACCGTTGTGTGAGTTAGTTGAAGGCTTCACGGTTCGCATGCTGAGCGAGCGGTTTTTTGTGCTGGAGTCGGTTTCCCCGTGCTGCAACTGGGCACCGACCATGAAGAAAGAAGAACGCTATGTTTTTCTGTGTTTACTAGCAGTTATGAGAGGCGTGATTTGGACGACGCGACAGAAGGAGGTTTACGGAGATGAGACCTTCACTGCTCCCCAGCTTGTCCTCATTTTCAAATATCGATTGAAAATGCGAATTAAGCTGGAGAAGGTGAAACTCGCTCCTGTGAATTTCAACGACAGGTGGGTGAAAGTTTCGCGACTGTGTAAAGTGAATGGAGCTAGTCTTGAATTTCTTTTTTGAGTGGCTTAGGTTTTTTTTTTTTTTTTTTTTTTTTTTTAAAGGATTTTGGGTAACCTGATCAAACATAGACATGCATCGGACCTCCTAGAGTAGGCTAGTTAGGCATTTGTGTTCGATTTTTAACTTAGCTAGAGTATGCATGCTGTCATCGCCCCAATCTCCTTTTTTGGTTTTCCCTGTCTCAGCGTCCCTCGTTTTTTTTTTTTTTTTTTTTTTTTTTCCCCCACTTTTGGTTCGATAACCCCCAATCCCGGCCCCTTAGGTGACGGATAAACTGTTTTGCCAGAGATGTAGGCCATTTTTGTGGTGTTTGAATAAAGTTAGCTTTCGTGGGACCTGCATCTTTTCGACTGACAAAACTTTTTATCCGCCACAATTAGTAGTGAGGGGGTTCTTTTTACTAACCACTTTTTATCATTGTATATTTTTCATACGATTTTGTAAATAAGATTTTTATCCCCAACCCCCCCCCACATCATGTATATATATATTTGTAACTTTCGGGTTTAAAGTAGGATGTCCACAGAGTGATTTTGGTATTTTGGTGAAAGAGTCTAGTTAAGTTAACGTTATGTTAGTTAGGTCAACATTAACCCCCACCCCCCTTTTTCGGCCTTGTGCCACATTTTTATTTGTATTTTTGTCAAATAAAATAAATATTTACCCCCATTTGGAGTCAAACATACACCCCCCTTTTTGATATAATGGAAAAATCCTTTCGGATTCAAATGTTAACATCCCTCCCTTCTAAAAAAAACTACTCTATCTAAACATATTTGGCGAGTCAATGATGAGAATATCCCTTTCAATTTGAAATGGGAAATAATAGGATCATATAAAGCACATATGCGGGGGGAAGATTATATTCACTATGTAGATATTAATTCCTTAAGATTTGAAACTATAATAATGAAAAAAAAACAAGTCTCCTTAATCTAAAAGAAGACACTTTCATAAACGTTTGTGTAGATTTGACAAAGACAAAACACTATAATTCATTCAAATTTTCTTATTAGCAATCTGTCTTGAAATTTATAATTTATAAAATAATAACTTTATTATTATAGCTTGGATTATTATTAATATTAGTTTATGTTATATTTTACCATTATTTCCTATTCTATTTAAATCTATGTTTTACTTTAATTCTAATAAGTTACTATTTTTATAAGTTCCATAAATAAATCTTATATTTGAATTTAAAAATATTATTATTATTATTATTATTATTATTATTATTATTATTATTATTATTATTATTATTATTATTTAATTACTACTAAGAAGATGCACTTATTATTTAAAAAAGCAACATATATAATTAGTGGTTATCTCCGTTTAATCAGTTAAATTATTTATTTTCCTAACCGAATATGATTAGCTCCATTTGTTTTTGAAATATCACATCAAATGAAAAATTCGCCGTTACTAACGAATTCAAATTGATAAGATCATTTTATTTGCGTCCCCTTTGAGTTTTGTAAATTTCAACATTTTCAAGCATTCATATGCTACATTTGCCATCACAATAAATGCTCTGACGATGATACTTACGAATTTTCAAAGCCAAGCCATTATGAGGTATATATTTCTTGTTAAATTTTCTTTCAATATTTATGTTAAGCTTACAATTAAAATGGATTAAACTTTATGATTTTATTCTAATTTTTATTCTCAATTTATCTTACTTTATTTATCAACATCAAAATCTAACTATTTTCTTTATATTCAAATAGTTTCCGGATATATCTGCCTTACTTAAAAAAATGTTAGGTGTATTTTTGGTGTCTTTAAAACACACTCAATATCATTGCTGATTAGGAGACTTTGTTTACAAAAAACTATATGTTAAAATTATTATCTATGACTTAGTGTCTATCTCAATAAAAATATCGTTTCCGAAACGATCGTACAATTTATTGATTTTGTTTTATTCCTCCTAATGAAACCGATTATTGATTTTGACTTTTAATTTAAAATCATCAATCATCTTAATAAATATTAAAATAGCTCTAGAATGTATATGCCTATTGAGCAGTTTATATATCTACATTAAAATGGGCACTTTTTTCTTGTATTTTTATTACTTTTCTGATTTACTATTACATTAAAATACTCTCTGCTCTTAAGACTGCTGTTCTAATCCAATTTATATATAAAATATATATATGTATATATAAAAATAAAAATAAGTATAATATATCTAAGAAAAAATTATATGTTAATTGTTATATACACGCATATATATATATATATATATATATATATATATATATATATATATACCCACACATATACACGCATATACATACATATATACATATACACTTATGCATACATATGCCCATACATATACACACACATATATATACACATATATATATATCCAAATACATAAATTAATACATAAATATATAAATATAAAATATACACATACAGAGAAATATGCATAATTTAGGAATACTATTTATCTTAAAATGTAAAAAAAAATAAACCAAATACACTAACAGCCGATATAAGATTGCATATTTCTATTATTCTGAAGATAAAAGCAATAAACATTAGTAAATGATAAAGTCTGGTAGAATGGGTGGAAATACTACCATAATCAGAATGTATAGTAGTAAAAGAAAAATGCAGAGTCTATTTATATTTTAAATTTTAACAGAAGGACTATGTAAATTCAAAATTGCAATACGTGTATGTTGCCTTATGTTTGCATTAGAAAATCAGCTCACTCGTTGTGGTGATTACAGTTTTGGGTTGAGGAGAAATTATTATCTTAACTGTCTCAGAAATGCAGAAGGTGCAATATTTAGATGCAGGGATGTAAGATTGCGATTTACATATAATAATCCAATTAATTGGGAAGCGAACAGATTTTAGTTTTTAATTAAAGTAGCCAAAGAAGTTCCCTGATTACTATCTGTGTTTTTATTGCTAAAAATGATGTGTGGTTAGAGACTCTCTCCTTCATTAAAGTAGAAGTGGGTCCCATATGTGTGCATATTTTGTGTTCCTTGTGGATATTTTTGGTTGCATTTAACATTAGATTGCTTTTAAGGTCAGCATAGGAAGTGGGTGAATATGGGGATGTTATTACTCGGCTGGTTTCCAAAGTTATGATCATGGGAGTTATGTTGTTTAGGACTATCATTACTAATATTATTACTACGGCTATTCATCAAGCTGATTAGAGCAGGAGTATGTTCATATTTATTGGCATTTGTTTGGCCAAAGACTGGCTGTTGGGAAAGATTAGTGGTGTTCATTTGGAGGGATTTCTATGGTATCTCAATGACAGTACATGAATAAATAACATTTTTATGAATACAGTTGTTATTGAGGGTGCAATCTTTTTTTTTGTGACAATTCCATTTGATTTTTTCTATTCAGATGTGTTTTGTGCGTTATATAGATATGTATATATATATATATATATATATATATATATATATATATATATATATATATATATATATATTTATATAAATATATGTGTGTACGGATGTGGGTATATATGTATTGCACATTATGGGTGTACTTATGTGTATAAATTTTATTTCTATTTTTACTTTATTTTATTACATTTTCACCCATAACAAGGCACATTGCCACTTTGGTGTAAGGAAATATATTGGTAAGTGCGTGTATGTATGTATGTATGTATGTATGTATGTATGAGTATGTGTATGCGTATGCATATATCTGTGTATATAGATGAATATGTGTATGTATGTGTATATTTACTTTTATCCGTATCGCTATATGATTTACATAATCATTTTTGTTGCTGCTATTATTATTATTATCATTATTATAATTATTATTATTATTATTATTATTATTATTATTATTATTATTATTATTATTATTATTATTATTATTATCAGCATCTTTGTTTGGGTTGTTAATACTTATTACTAAATTTCTTACTATAATTATTAAACTATTATTATTATTTTTGTTTTATTGTGTTATCTTTATCATCATAATGCCATTTTGGCAGTTTTAATAAACTATGATTCTGCAACGCTTAAAAATTTATAATCATCACTCCTACACTTTTGCTTTTAATAATGGCATCGAATTTATTTATAGAAAGATCTGTTTCATTTTGTCTAGACAGTTTCCGGTCACAGTAATGCGAGTTTTCACTGGTTTTTCCGCCGCTTGAAATCACTTTTTTTAAGCCGATGGTGAATATTCCTATTTTGGATTTGTCGCTTCTTACAAATACATCCCATTTGACTAGGGACAGGCTTCTCTTTGGACTCCTGCACTGTCCGGAAAAAAATCATTATTTTAGCTGTTTTGTAAACTTTACAATCGGATTTATACAATCGGATTATATGCATCGTCACGCTGGATTTTTCTTGGAATACATTCTATCTAAAAAACTATTTTACATTTTGGATCAACTCTAGAGGAGTGTCATTCAAGCTGAAATATTATGCGCGGTTTGGGTTTATATTAGTTTTTTACATATCCAATATTTTTACATCTATTATCTGGTAATGTATAACTACAATAAATTGCGGTTTCACTTTATGCCTTAACTTGCAAACTCTAGCATTGCTACACATATCATTTTCTGATTTCCTTATGTACTCTGATGAGATGAATAATAAGAATGACATTCTTTTATAATCCGCTGAATAAGGTATTTGTAAATTGCTTTTTGGGGTATTCAATCGAAAACTATATTTTGATTGTTAAGTTCAAGCCACTATTTTAGTTTTCTTTCTCTTATAATAAGATCTACTCTCTATTGCGTGCTGAGCTTTTTTGGTTGGGATTACATTTTGTATATATAAATACTGTTATTTATATTAGTTTGAAGTTTACGATTGTGTATATCAGGTAAACACTACACACCTTAGATTTCATTAAATATATATATATATATATATATATATAAAAATATATACACAAATATATGTGTTTGAGAGAGAGTTAATGCATATATATACACACACATATATATATATATATATATATATATATATATATATATACATACATATTTGTATGTGTGTATGGATTAATATTCGTAAGTTTTATTGTGGATTTTATTCGGTTTAGTTTGTTTCTCTTACGTATTAATGATCAGGTGTGGTATCCGATAAAATATTTCATTGTAAATGACAACATTTTATGTTTATTTTAAATCTCTAGCCAGCTCATTACAACCTTAGAAAAAATAAATTAATGAGAGCATCATAAAACACTTATAATTATGGTGTAAATTCTAACGAGAATGGTTATTTTTTTTAGCGGAATAACCGATCTCTCCTAGGCGGCGGAAGCTTACTTTTTTATTTTAATAGCGAACGATAATAGCAGTAAAATTTACATAGCGGACTTTGATGAGGAAGCTAACTCATAAGTTAATCGAACGAATATATATATAAAAAACATTATTTAACAGTTATCATTCTCTGTCACACTAAATAGTGAGCTTATGAAATAAAATAAAACATATTTCATTCTGTTTAGAGGTATAATGTTATACTATATAGTTGTATTAAAACAGACAGTAGTGTTAACCAGACATCCTCAAAAATTGAGATTCAAGTATCGAATACACGCTGAGAAGTTCTGTTCGTGCAATTGTTTTTCGGGAATTTGTTGAGATATTCCTAGT
Organism: Euprymna scolopes; assembly: GCF_053919585.1. Classification (NCBI taxonomy): domain Eukaryota; kingdom Metazoa; phylum Mollusca; class Cephalopoda; order Sepiida; family Sepiolidae; genus Euprymna; species Euprymna scolopes. The sequence continues at coordinate 150,010,061 of NC_136485.1, forward strand.
GACTGCTGGAAAATCATATGAATTAGTAGATTTTTTTTCTGTTATTCTTACAAGTGAGTGTGCATATAATAACTTGACGAATTGAGGAATACGAAAATTGTATTAATATTCCATTGTTATCTCTACAATTATATTAAATAAATTGTGTGTGTGTTCTTAGATTTTTTGTACAGAAATTCATCCGATAATAGGGAATATCGAAAAAAAATCTTATTGTAACGTAATCAGTCTTTATTCTAGATGAAATAGTATTTTACAGGGAAAAATTGTACGTTACACCGGCTAAGGCAGGTAATAACATCTTTAACAAATTATTTATCTACAAAAAAAATATTGTACGATAGGGACATACATACTTATGTGGAAGAGCATTCTTTTACAAATCGAATTATCACCTGCTCAAGTCCGAGTACCTTTCTAGTTTACTTTTCTTTTTATTTCTTTTAATGTGTTCTATTTACGATTAAAGAATACATACCATGTAAAATCTACGCAAATGATTTTTTCGTTTGTATATTTTAAACCTAATCATTAATCAAAACTGTGTTTTCTTGACCATTTATCATCAACCCCAAATATAAGCTGACGTTATATTTTAGCAAATACACACACCATTTGATGAAAAATATTATCATTATCTTTTTGGTTGTTGTTTTTGCGACTTAATCAATCCAGCAAAGTATTCATCCTAATATATAATATTCTATAATAATACATATGCCATATGCCTCAATTAATTTTCATGTTTAAGCATATTGTACGGCACGGCAAAGTGGGGCCTTCAACTAGCTTTTAATAAGCCAATGTATTTGCTATTAAATGTCAGAAATATAGGCCTCAATAAAAATTGGCTCAAAATAATCATTATAAAGTTAGTAGAATTATTCTAATTTCAATAAACATTGTATGCTTGTCCAAGCAATATTATCCTATATTTATTGTTAGCGGTCAAAGATTTTTTTCAATCTGTCACTGGAAACAGTCAATGTATATTAGATTTTGTAGTATATAATATGAATATTTTTCTCACGAGTAATTTATGTTTTATTTTATTTCACAAACTGTTTAAAATTATTGTATGGTATGATGGTAACAATGAATTAGTCGGGCATGTATGGATGGAACACTGAGATATATTGTAACACCGTTTGCACCTGATCCGGAAATCACTATCGAAAAGACGATTAGACAAGTATTTATTTGATTAATTTTTTTTTAGCTTACTTGACTGCAAAGCAATCTAGTAGAACTTAGAACAACATATCTGTTCCACCGATAGACAGTTCAAAAAATAAACTTTGCTCATAGATGTTTCCCTTTCTCTAGGTACACACAGATTAATTTCGTGAAAGGAGCTAAAGGCATCAGGTTCTTCTTTATTAATAGAGGCATACTACGAATATTTTCTCCGTGAAAAAATCGTTGTAGAACGTAGCATGTTAGCATCACGTACTAGATCTCAAAGTCGGTTTCGTATGCTGTTAAGGCAGAAAAGAAGATTCTAACTGGTACAGGTGTAGACGTTTCCTCAATTATCCCTATAAGTTTGTATTCGATTTATACAGACAAATAATAGCAGCATTACATAGAACCCCTTTGAACGGTACATTGTGTGTGTGGTGGGTGCCTTTGTCCGTGTGTATGTGTGTGACAGTTCGTTATCTAAAGGTAGTGTACAGTAAATTAGGCAAAGTATGTTCATAAATAGGCATAGTTAATACGTATTAATAATGAATAGATACGAGCTTTACAATTCGAGTAATATATAATTCGTAAAAGATAAATACAGTAAAACCAAACAACGGTGCAGTTACTAATTTTCAAAATGTATATTTGTTTATTAGTAAGAATTTCGTACAATTGTTTTGAATTCATATTACTATATGAATATATAAGACTTATATATTATAGTCTGCACAACAGAGCAACTTGTCATTGCCATAAAAAATCGTTATTAAAACGCATTTCTAACGAGGCGCTTTCTGTTAGTAAAATGGTCAGTACATGTTTTATATAACGCATCTGCAAATGCCTAGCATATTTAACAGATATTTTACCATAACATCCGAATGTGTTTTTTTTTATAACTTCGGCATCTGTACAACAGCCAACAATTGTTATTTTACTTTTGAACCCGGATATTTTTCTTTAATTTTAGGTGGTAAAACTGTCATATTCGCGGACACATTTATATATTTTCGATATATTTCTATTAAAATAATTTTAATTTAATCATTCATTTATTCTCACAAAACATTCCAGGTCTGGCTTTATATTGTTATATCTTTATCCGATTTTGAGCGTTTCTGCGTTAGCACCTGTACAGTTTAGTGTTTGTGCTCCGCTCTGTCTTGGTCACAACGAAGAGGGTTTACACATCGATAAGCGCCACCGAACTGTCTATCGTCAAATCCCCGTCTTTAACATGATATTGAGAGGGGTATGAGCAAAAAAACAAACAAAAAAAAACAAAACAAAACAATTATAAAAAACTAATTAAATATTCTATGCATACAGTAGAAATCTGAAACGACAATAGCAAGAGTGTGGCAGGTAGGTGGGTTGCATAAAACTCCAACAGAACGGTAAAATTGAAACACATAGACAACACTCCAACCCATTTCGTGTTACCAGGTGTGGGGTAAGATTTAAAAAAAAATATGTAAAACAAGTAACAACTAAACGATGCTGCAATACGCACATGTAAATGACAGAAGCATGTGCCAGAAAAGAATAATTTTATATTTCCATTGCGGGTAGGCACTGTTTGGTGTATAACACGTAAATACCAGTCGGAACTTGAACCACAAGAAAGCTTTTCTGGCGGAATGTTCACCATAAAACCAGCCAGGTATTGAACAACAAAAATAAATCTCCGTTAGGTTGATTGGATCCCAGCGCACTAAACCTACCGGAGGGGGAAACACTTCACATTGCACGCATATGTAATTTGCAATGTCTTTTAAATACAAGGAATATGCGTTGGGCAGTATTGGGTTTCCTATTATAATTTCCTTCTTTACATGAGGGCAGCGGGAAATATGAAATAAGCAAACTGGTCCTAAGTAGTACACTAAGAAGGTGGTTATCCAGGCAGGATCTGTAAATTGTTCATAGAAGGAAGGTAATCCTTGGCTTTTCCAAGTAGAGCTAATTTCATGTACTTAGCAAAGGATAAAAAGTACACCATGGATTCAACTATCCTATATAAATTAATAAATGCACTCCAATAAAAATATTGCTTATGAACTAAGTATAACTGAGTATGTTTTATTTCTAACACATCAGCGAAGTCTTATAAATAAACTTTAATAGATTATAAGAGTCGGTTGCTTTTTTACGGCATATCAACCCTTTGAAATTTATTTAATGCCGAATCCAGTGATTTTGAAGAACGTATTTTAATAGAATATATTTGTTTTTGTTTTTTTTAAGTCAGTTTCTATTTAACCCAGAGTTGGGTTCCTAACAGGTACTACCACTCCGGGTCAGAGTGAACCTGGGAGCAATGGCGATTAAGGGGTGGCTCCACACTCCCCGAAGCCCGGAAGCTGGGGCCTAACCACCGGATATAGTTTAAGGTCATAACCAGGTACAGTAATAAGGGTTGGATACATAGGCGTAATAATAGTTGAAAGATGAATATATTAAATGGTAATGTCATTTATTGACTTCATATATTTTGTTGTATATATATATATATATATATATATATATATATATATATATATATATATATATATATATTAGACAAATATTATTGAATAGCACGGACTTATTCTGTTTTATAATTTCCTTTTTATCTTCTCCAATCTCCGAATAGTCTTTTTGTGTTCTTCTCGAAATTGTATATTTTGGATCCATAATCGCGACCGCTTTCGACAGAAGTACTTCTATCATCCTCAAACATATTGTAGAAATAAATGTAGAGATTGTTTTTTTAATTAACTTATATATATACATTTTTCTTAGTCACGTGGTAATTTGTTACAAGTTAAGTGGGTGGACTTTTTTTAAATATATTAAACCCATTTATATATACAAACACATATATACATTATCAAACATTTATCTCAAACTTTTCAAAATGTCCCGGCTGCACTCATGATTATTATTATTTATATGAGGCTTCTTTGTTTTAATGTGCAATGCTTCGAGTATTCTTAGCTATTCACATTTCTCTCACTTAGCAATACTCTCGTATTTCCTACCATAATTCTTTGAAATTCCGAATATTAGAAGTCACGTGCCTTCAAATGTGACTGAGGATGATAGAAGTACTTCTGTCGAAAGCGCTCGCGATTATGGATCCAACATATACACTTTCGAGAAGAATACAAAAAGAACTATCCGGAGATTAGAGTAGATGGAAAGGAAAATTGTACAACAGAAAATTCCGTGCTATTCAATCATATGTGTCTAATATCTCTCTCTCTCTCTCTCTCTCTCTCTCTCTCTCTCTCTCTCTCTCTCTCTCTCTATATATATATATATATATATATATATATATATATATATGTATATTAAATGTATTTATATAAACGTTAATGGCTACATATGTGCATACATGTTTCTGTTATTAGGGGATTACAGAAACACGTATGCACATATGTAGCCATTAATGTTTGTATAAATAAATTTAATATACCTGCTCTGTTCACTCATTGAGCACTCTTTGGTAGACACATGTTGTTTCATTGGATGTACTATGTATGTAGGAAACTAAACTCTACTGGCTATATATATATATATATATATATATATATATATATATGTATATATATGTATATATATCATTTTATCAGTTACGAATATAAATGTATGACAATTACTCGTTTACACCGTAAATATGCTCATAGGTGTGTAAACACATTATATATGTGTGTGCGTGTGTGTGTGCCCGCGCGTGTGGGTGTGCCTGTGTGTTCTTGTGAATAGGCGCACATGTGTTGTGTATATTAAAGTGCACATACTCATACTTTCTCTAATATGGTAATGTTCTCATGCTAGTGAATGTCGATAGATGTTTTGCTATAAATTCAGATTAACCAGATATCATCGTTTCATATCCATTAAGTTCTGTTCGTTACAGCCGCCAAATCAAATTTCATTTATCTAGGCGACGACTTACCAACGCTTCTTAATGAGCATGCGACACAATATCTTTCGAAAGAATTAATGGACATTTTCGCCATTGATTTTTTTTTCTTCAACATTTCTTTCTATATTTTTTTTAGACTTTCTTTTCTCGTCAAAACAAAGTGACTATTTGGAACGGTTCCACTTCTTAAATGTATCGGAATTATATACTAAAATACATCTATTATATGCGCTAAAGATACATGAATATTACACTAAAATGGAATTTAATGTCCTCAACGCTTTAAAAAATACATACTTTATAAGCTGTCAAAGGAAATTACACGGAAATAAGAAACGCACTTTATATTAAGATGTATATTAAATAAATGTCGCGATTAAGTAAAGTCACAGTAAAATTTTCAAGGAATATCTAGCTATTTAGTTTTGCATATGTTTTTTTCTTTTTTACCTATATATATATATATATATATATATATATATATATATCTTTGTGTGTATGTATGTGTAAATGTATATACAAACAATAAAACATATGCGTATATATGTTTATATATAATCATACATATATATATATATGTATACATATATATATATATATATATATATATATATATATATATAAGTTACCTTGCCTAGTTGTCTGATGAACGGTCTCTTACAATCTGTTATGTCAAGTTTTCACATAGAGATATTAAACTTAATATAGGATTTACTCTTGGTAAGTAATTTTATTTGAGTATTAATAAGGTATGAAATGGCTCCTAAGGAATCAACATTGTGAAATGTTAACGTTGAAGGTGTATGTCGTCTCTATTATATTTAATACGAAATATGTATGAAGTAAAATATCATATTACACGCACAGTATCGTGTGAGAACAGGCACGCACACACACACACATACACACACACACACACACATATATATATATATATATATATATATATATATATATATATATACAGTTAGAGAGAAAAAGAGAGAGAGATGGATAGAGATGGATAGAAAGAAATAGAGAGAGGATGATAAAGAGAGAGAAATAAAAGGCACTAACCGCGTTATGTGTTCATCAACGTTTCGTCTTTATTTCGAAACCTCACGGTTTGTTTCCTTATTATTTTTCTATTTTGTCGGAATATCATTTCCATTATTCTCATGATTAATATATATATATATATATATATATATATATATATATATATATATATATATATATGGGGGTGCATATGTGTGAGTGTGTACAACAGTGTATGCAGAGAGAATCATCCACAAATATGCACAATTCTTGTTTTGGCATTCAAAGGTTATGTAAGATTTCTAAAATAACTACAAACTAGACAATAATATTTAATTCTAGAGATTTTAATTAGAAAATTGGCAGAAATATTAAGTCTAGAATATATTAAACAAAAAGAGGTTCTCGCTGAATCTCGATACACACGCACATACACACATATATGTGCATATACACATATATGTACACATACACATGCATATATGCACACGTCCGATTACTAGTTTCTGAATGACAGCTCTCCGTGTATTATCAAAGCCTTATACAATTTTTAAGCATTTTCATATCTACTATTTAATAGAATATTGTAAGAAATTCACTTCTTGACCAAATTACGGCGAGTGTGCAATAACAGATGCCGCATAAATTTCCATAATGTCTAAAATATTATCAAGTATCTTACGTAAAGTTAGTAGGCTATTTAAGACACATTTATGTGTTAAAAAAAAATCTTACAATAAATGTTAGGCGAAACCTCATCACGATCGCGAAAATTCTAAAGTCCTCACAATTCACACAGTCATCATGGGGAATAACTACACACATTATATATTTACGGACCTTTCACCATTCGTAATTGAATCTAAAACTCATACACATACAATTATATTCCCATAATCTTTACAAAATAATAATTTCTCCCTTAGAAATTTCTCTTAGTTCACATTGACTAAGATCAGACCGAAGAAATGATTTCGGAATAAAGTCTTATTACATAAACGAACACGATCGGCAATTACTAATGCAGCTGCTTTCTATACACTAGAAAACCGTCGAAAAAAATAAAAATACAACCATATTAGGATCTCATTATCAGAAATTTAAGTATTTAATATGCAGGCATTTCTTATTCATAATAATACCATACCACAAAAAAATACCCTGAAAACAAAAATACATTAAATTTACCTTAAACCGTGTTTACTGTTCAAACTTTTGGCCCTGCACAATTTTCCTTCTACTGTAATTTTTTAGAGGTCCTAACACTTTTATTTAAAAATATTTTTACTTTTTTACTTTATAAAACCAAACATTTCTACTCCTCCCCTAGAGAAACGATTACAATAGCCTGAACCCCACCTTTTTCTGCATACATACTATATATTAGTAAATCTACAAATGCGACCCCTTCCTTGTGTGTATACATTCTGTGTGTTCAACAATTACTAATACTGCTTCTGTCTCTACACACCGCAACCGTTGAAATAAATTATCCAAATACAACCATACTACATTCTCCTTTTCAAAAATGTTAGTAATTACATATGTACACATAAACTGTACGAAGCCACCACTCGACCACAAAAAATACCCTGAAAACTAAATACCTTGCATTTACGATTAACCGTGTTTACCTCTTACCCTTCTGAGCTGCGAGGTGTTCCTTTTACTATTATTTATTTCGGCTGTTGAATTATTGTTTAAAAAAATTTTTTTACGGTATTTTTTTTACATCGAACAGTTCTACCCCCCCCAAAAAAAGTCAAACTTACTATACCATGATCTTTATTTTCTTGCACGCCCGCTATATATTATTTTTCCTAGAAATGCGAGTGTGTGTTACTTTTTTCGATTTCTCAGCGGCGATGTTTCCCTTTTAATTCGCCCTCTGACGGGCTGTTTCCCCACACAAAATAACACAATAAATGCACACCTCATATTTGCTATATATTTACTTATTTAACAGAGGATACCCCTTGATTTGTATGCTTGCTTTTACAGTACTTGCACTTTCTTTTGCTGTGAAGAAAACATAATTTTTTACTTTAACTGAAACTTCTAACATTCTTTTAAAATAACGGATATTTTAGGTTCCCCTCTGCGCTATAAGAAAATATCCATTATATTTGACAGAAACAATAACTTTTCGACATATAGCGCCTCCTTCGCGCAGTTTTGCAACAGAGATCTTTTATTTCTTTTACGCGAGGGCATGCTGGTAAACGGTTCCTGCTAAATCGAAATATGAGAAAGCCAACGAAATATTACCGAAATAAAAAATAATTGCCGAATAAAAAATTTCGTTGAATGTATTTATATGGAAATTTTATTACATTCGAAATCATACATAATATTATTTTACAAGATAATTTGTAAAATTCATGTTGTAGTATGTCCAGCAAATCCGCCCCATTTTTATCAAAAATGCGATATGTTCAGAAAAATCTGCTACTCAAGAAAGACTTGCCGATGAATATCTTTCATGGTGTTTAATCTTACAATTCACTCATGGTCAACTATAGATTCATTATATTGTCTAGCTCAAAATGATAAAAAAATCAATGTGGGACCCAAAGAAAGATAACAACCTAATTATTTACCCAATGAATGTTCTTAGTATAACAAGAAATAAATGAATGCTGCTTATTTTGTTTAAATCTAATTTTTGTCAGAAATCATCAAATTCATACTTGTTGCAACTCATATATATACTTTCGTCATTAATTGTTTTTATTTTAATTTTTATATTCCAGCATAATGCTAATATATTCATCAATCACGAAACCACTCTGCTCTTAAAAATTTGGTGTGCTGACATCGGATATTATACTAACTGATGAAACGCATAGTCATATATATATATATATATATATATATATATATATATATATATATATATAGCTAGATATAGATATAGATATATATATAAAGACACAGAGAGAGATAGAGAGAGAGAGACTTGTATGCAATATTCTGAGTTCGTGTGATTCAGTCAAATTTAATATACCAATGAGTTTTAAGCCAAAAAGAGTTGACTTAAGGAGTGAGCCACAAAATTACCATATTTCATAATTGATATACTTGTAAAGCGAAACCAAGACTTAAAAAAGGTGTTGATGGCAACAAAAAGGGTATTTCTTTTTACGTTACAATTGTTTCCCTGTCCAGTCGACAATTTCAAACATTATATCGTTTGAAAATGTTAAAAAAACAGCATTTCCTCAGACTTTATGAATAACAACACTTTGACAATAGAGCATTTTGGAAAAGAAAGAAAAAAAAGAAACAGGAAAAATTCCCTTAACGGGAAAAGCATGTGAGAAGCATTTACCTTTTCGGTAGCTACGGAGAACTCAATTTAAAATGGGCTTCTCTGTAGCTACTGTAGTCAGGTGGGTAAAAGGCAGATGGAAGAGAGTTCAACATGCGATCACTTCTAAAAAGACGCTTTGTTCACAGAAGCTATGCTTTCATTAAGGCACATCTAAAGAGTAGGGAAAATTACTGACAGTTGTTTAAGCTAGACGGGTAGTTCTCGTGAAGATTGGCGAGGGGGGCAGAGAGTGCAGCTGTGACGAGCACTTGCCATGGAAATAACGAAAAAAGAAAAGCAGGTACGCAAAGTCTCTTCTGTGGGAGAGAGGTTGCATGGAAAAGAAAAGGACATCACCCACCAAGACACGAAGTCTATTTTGTACTCTATCAAGGCTGGACAGGCTGTTTTAAGTAGCTCCAGCCCTTATGTAGCAGCAGTACTCCACCCTTGGGCATTACTTGGCTTTTATACAGATAGAGAATCGCATCAGAAGTCAGATATCTTCTGGGACGGTAGAAGGATCCCACCATTTTCCCAGCGACCTTGGCAGCAGACTTGATGGACGTGTTCCATTTAAGACCAGGAGTAAAGGTCAAACGCAGAAGCTTGTCAAACCATGCAGCCTCCCCAAGACGAGAGTTATCCATTTCAATTGATGCGAGATGGAGATCAGAGCGTTGATGATTTAAAGATAGGTGCTTGGCTTTAGATGTATTAACATTAATTAGCCACCTTTCCCCCTCCCATTGTAACCCGCCCTCAAAATTAGAGCAGAGAGAATCAGAGAGAACTTTGTCATTTACGGCCTTAGATGTGTTGCTATAGATGGGCGTGTCCTCAGCATAGATATCAACGAATGATTTAAGTATTAAAGCATGTGTTTTGTGAAATCTTTGATGTAGATCAGGAAGTGAGTTGGGCCCAGAATGGACCCCTGAGGTTTTCAAGCATTAATACTATGAACCTCTGATATCTGCCCATCCCCCGTATGAGCCTATACGAGAGAGATGATTTAATAATTGAGAAACATTTCCAGTTACACCGTAACTGGAAATCTTGTAGAGCCTTATGACATTCATTATCGAAGGCCTTTGATATATCAAGAGCAATTGCCATAAAAAGGAAGCATTTGTCGTGAGATTTACTAATCCTATGATATATAACCGTTAGCATATCTGCTGTAGATCTAGCAGAACGGAAACCGTATTGCATGTCACTAAGAAGGTTATATCTGCTGGGGTAGTTAAATACTTCTCTATTTTATATGGATTCCAGCAGCTTACTCATGACATACAATAGACTAATTGTTCTGTACTGAGAGGGAGATTACTTATCACCAGAATTCTTTAATACAGTGCACACTGATGAGGTTTTTCAGGGTGTTGGGAAGCACTTCTCCTTAATCCCAGGCTTAAACGGGTTTGTAATTATGGGGGAAAGTTCTGGTTGAAGTTTTTTACATTATAATTAGAATGACGTCTGGGCTACTTGTTTTACTGGAACGAAAGTTCTGGATTAGTTTGGCGACCTCACGCACAGAATATGTGTATGTTGCATAGTGTGTTGTCTTTTATAGGTGAAAATAGAGTTGATTTTCTTCGTCGCATAGGTTAGAATTAGCTGCAAAGTATGGCCTTGTTTGATGCTGACGACATTACCTCAAGTCAATTGATAATGGATGGGATAGAACGCACGCTTGTGTTCAGGATCCTTTTTGCTATTTGCCAAAACTGGTGGGAACCAAGCCGCTGCTCAGCTACTTTGGATGTAATGCTTGAATATGATATTTTAAATTTTGTACATTTCTTCTATATGCTCATAGAGTAAATGCCCTATCAATATATTAAGAATATGAATTTCGCGATTTCCAAACTAAACAAAAATCTATGCATGTCATGTGTGTATCAGTTTGAATTGAAACCGAAGCCAAAACTTATGAAAATGAATGCGTGTACGTATACACACACACACACACACACACACACACACACACACACACACACACATATATATATATATATATATATATATATATATATATATATACTAGATTACCCGTAGACCTTTGGGTCAGTATGTTCTATTAGCTTTGCAAATAATGTATGAGCGTGACATTTCTGACGTAAAAAAAAACAAGTTTTTTGTGATATAACAGAAACATGTCTATTAAAATATATTTAAATGAAAAAAAGAATGAAGATAGATTTCTTATAATTGTTTATTTTCTAAACAAAAAAATCTTACAGCCAGTGATTTACAAGTGGTGTATCAGCCTCATAAATTTGCACTTAACAGATATCATACTACTTTAAGTTAAATAAAGATGTTGTTATATGTTTTATTTAAATGCGAAAAAACAATTGGGACGCTGAAAACGTGCAGAGTAAAACAATATGTTTTATTGTCGCGCTGATTATTTATTTGTAACGCAAATTACAATAACATATTTTAGGGGTTATTTATTTATCCTGGTATTGTAGAAGAAAATGTATGAATGTTTTTAAGAAATCTGTATTAAAAATGAATATAAATTTTTAAAATTAAGGACATGGGTGAATCGCCAATGGAAAATGCTGTTATGATTGTCAACGGGTTAAAGTAGATTTTTTTTGTAAAAATAATCGTTAAAATAACTTGAACATAATAGGAAAATCGACGATGTAAAAATGCAGAAAGTATAAACAATTTTTTATTTCGATAATTTAAATGCAAACAAAACAATAATGGGGACGCTGAAAACGTACACAGTAAAACAATACGTTTTAATCTCGTGTCGGCTATTTATTTGTAACGCAAATTAAAATAACAGATTTTCGTTTTTTTTTAATTTATTTAGCTAGTGTAGAAGAAAGTGCATTAATGTTTAAAAAAATTAAGGCGGAAGGTAAATTGCCGTTGAAAATGCTGTTATAGTTGTCAAAGGGTTAAAGTAGATTTATTTGTAAGAACATTTCGTTAATATAACTTAAACATAATACGAAAATGTAAAAATTCAAGAAAGTATAAACAATTGCTTATTTGGGTGATTTAAATGCGAAAAAAAAAACAATGGGGACGCTGAAAACATACGCAGTAAAACAATGTGTTTTATAGTCGCGTAGATTATTTATTTGTACGCAATTTAAAATAACATATTTTCGGGTGTTTATTTATGTTGGTAGGGTAGAAGAACATGTATTAATGTTTTTAAGAAAGCTGTATAAGAAAATAATACCAAATTAAAAAAAATAAGGTGGAAGGTAAATTACCGTTGGTAAATGCTGTTATGGTTGGCAAAAGGTTAAAGTAGATTTATTCGTAAGAAAATTTCGTTAATATAACTTAAACATAATACGGAAATGGTCGATGTAAAAAATGCAGAAAGTATAAACAATTATTTATTTGGATGATTTTAACGCGGTGAAAAAGCAATTGTGACGATGAAAATGTACAGAGTAAAACAACGTTTTATTGTCGCGTTCATCATTTGTTTATGTACGCATGCGGGACCGGAAGTCGGAAAAGGATGTTGGATTACAACACCCGTTACAAGGTCATTTAAGTTTTTTATTATATGTATATATATATATATATATATATATATATATATAATGAGCGAGTGTATACACACACACATATATATATATATATAAATATATATATATATATATATATATATATATATATATATATATATATATATATATATATATAAGTTAATATTGAGTTACCCCGGCGGTAATCGAAACCGAAACGATAACTTATGTGGAATTTGTTGAAAAATTATTTGTAAAAATGTAAAGCACTTCTGGGCAATCAACTTTAATCGAAACTGAAACTAAAACCTTTCTAGAATTCTTGATAAAATTATTTATTACAAAAATATAAGTTGTATCAACAAAACTACATAACATTGATACTAGTTTGATATACAAAATAAACACCACTTACGCTATCCTATTAATATATAGATAATATAATGACGCATTTACAGGAATGTTTATATTATGATATATATATATATATATATATATATATATATATATATATATATATATATATATATATATATATATACGTATGCATAAGGTTAATGTGTGTGTAATAATAACGAAATACATGGTAAAACATAAAATAAATTTCCGTGGAGAAAATTTGTTTTCCAAAACTAGAAAGATATATACTTGTATAAATTGGTCAAGCCCTCAAATATTTAAATCAGACTCTCAGAAAGGAGAATTCGATACATATAGTTAACTACGGATCGAAAGATTGGCGTTTCTTTACATTTCTACTTTTAGTTTTATCACATGCACAATCTTTATTTAGAAACATCAACGTGAAATAATTGGACTCATTAACAACGCCGCAAATCTCTTCGTCCCAATCAACTTCTAATAATGGCTGACACAACGGTCTTCAAGAGCAATTAAGACCATGCCATTAGCGACAGTAATTGTACAATGAACAACATCGTTATTAATTGAATCAACAGTTGCAGTAGATTCCATTTTCCTCATCTATACGATGCTTGTATGATGTATAGTGGAAGTTAGTTAAATTCATTCTCTTATGATGGTGCTATTCATATTTTTAGATACATCGTTTTCAAAAAATTATTGCTTTTTAATACTATAAAAGCAATATTTTATTTAATCGTTGCTTATTTGAGGTATGACCCGCTATGTAGATTGCCAAAAATCAAGTTGCAAGTCACAGGGATTCTAGCCCAGTCAAATCTTCTATTAGTACACACCGTATGCGTTGGGCACGTCATATATTCAGGGAAGAGTCACATGAAAAGGACACGCAGGAGGATAGCGAAAACGGTTCCAGCGCAATCTAATATCTGCCTAAAACAGTCCGGGTTGTATTCTGACCAATGGAAAACACTAACTCAAGACAGATGTTCCTGGCGTACCGCAACTCACAAAGGGGCTACGATTGCTGAATCCGCAAGCAATGAACCGCACTGAAAAACGTTACATTAGACATTACAGAACAATCAACATCTCTGATACAGAATTATCATACCTATGTCCAACATTCGGGAAATACTAAAGAGATCCTATCATTCTAATAAAGCAATCTTCGACCCCAGTAGAAGAATTACATTATCAGGGTCATTATTGCAAGCAGTGGGCGATTATCATACATAATTTCGTTTTAAGGTGTCAACAATTAAGAAGTGCACATATGTATTCCTCATTATTACGTATATTAGACTGCATCTTTTCGGTAGGTGAATCGTATAATCTGACGTATAGATGTTAATTCTATACAAATTCTACAACTGAGTCTTGTTTGTTTATTTATTAACACATGAAACTCCTTAGGGTGAAATTATTAACAATAAGATCGTTTAAGAGTTAACATATAGAACACATATGCATGTTCATTTGAATGGAAATGTAAAATAAACAAAAAGTTGATATCACATTCTTCTATATCAGTAACTTAGCTAGATTTTTTTCTTTTCTGGCTGCAACGATTAGTCTTTGAAATAGATAAGTACTATTTTTAAACCGGCAAATAAATTTGAAAATTAAGGTGAAATTAATATCTATATATAATAACTACGCCGCAGTTTTTCTTGACCAAAATACTAGATAAATATTGATATTTTGTATTATTGGGATTATTAAGATGAGTGTAATCGAATTGGGTCTTATTAAGCCATCGTTTCAACCGATGTAACATCCGATTTTCTGCAGCATATATTAATTAACTAGGATTTTTTTTTGTGTCGAACGCTCTGATCTATACGGAATTAAAAAGTAAAACCATTATTTTACCAAGAGGAGAGATTGTTATCGTCACGTCAATCAGATCAGATAACATGTTAAATACTTATCTCTGTATATAATAAAAACGTCACGATTTTTCGCTCTGAACTAAAATACGGTAATTTTACAACAACAGATGTCACATACAAATTTATTATGAATACACTATTATTAACTATCTAATGTAATTTAGACCGACATTATTACACATTCACGCCTAATAATAACTCCTTATGCTAGTTCTGAGAAGCGCCCGATCATAATCTCACCATCCATAGAGGAAGTACTTCATATGTTTATCCCTATCAACTCTGTGCTTCCACCGCTCCCACAAGATTCCAGCACCATTAATATAATTTCTTACTTTGATGTGTTTTAACCCCTCTTAACTTATTACACACCCTTATTACATACTCAAAAAATAACGATTACATTTTTTTATTAATAGATAAGAATTTCTCCGTTTCCAAAATGCAGCACAGTTGATTGAAGCTCAGTAGAGATTCTAATATTCCGATATTACCACCTGTACCATAAAACGAGCGGTTCCACTATAACAAACACACAGCCATTTTTGTTTACACACATATTCGTTCGTTTGCAAAACTCTCGCTTTGGATTCATTATTTTTTCATTAGCTTCATTTAATTGGCATTTCTGCAGTTTTCCGACATGAAATCCAGTCATTGATGAGTCTATTATATTTATTCATCCATAAGCACCCTTAGCGGTATACAACTACATGGAACTGCTTGTTCTTCACAACACCCCCGTCTCTGTTTCTTCTAGATATTTTATTTATTTATTTCTTAGACCATAAAACACAAGAAATGTTTTCATCCCTATTCTTGCATCTCTTAATTATAACTGCCTTAAAGACCAAATTAAACAAGGCATATTATCACGAACTTGCAGGTTTCACCGAGAAGCGAAAAAATGTCAAGGAAGAAAATATACGCGGAGATATGTGGATATGCATATATACATAGCGAGGGGTACATATATATATATATATATATATATATATATATATATATATATATATATATATATATTCAATTTGTCTTTCCATAAGCAGTAATTTCTTGATACACAGTCATGAGTTTGTTACCTCTTCAGGAAACAAACGCTTATTTACGAAAGATTTTTTTTTAATTCAGTTATCATAAGTAAGGCTTTGTTGCCTTAAGACGTTTCTAGATACTTAACACAAGCAACCGCAACATGCTCATGACTGTGTAGCAACAGATTACTGCTCAGGTAACTACAGATTGAAACTGTAACATCTTCTATTCCTTATTGAACACCTTGTATTAACATCGTTAGATTTCATTGGTTACTCGTCGTCGGAAAAATAGCAACCTCAGATTATATATATATATATATATATATATATATATATATATATATATATATATATATATAGTATTCTACATTAAGGATTGTTTCACTGTTTCACATCTCATCAGTGCGGTGGATATATATATATATATATATATATATATATATATATATATATATAAAGAGAGAGAGAACGTGTGTGAGAGAGTGAGAAAACGACAGAGAGAGAATGGGAGGGAGGAACAGCTAGATACATCGATACAGAGAATAGCTGAGAAAAAGATCAGTCGTGTTACACTTTTATTTTGGTCACTAATTCATTCAGGCGTTATAAGGGTTACGTCGAAACAGTAAAGTGGCAGTTTTAGTGTTGCAATTCGATAAACATGTTTATTTTTCAACTTCGAGCCTTGGCAATGTCGGTAATAGATGATATTTCCAGTTACCCATACGTGTTGCTTAATGTTTTTCTTTTGAACTTGCATGCTTGCATACAAAAGTAGTTTCGTTTAAAGCATATATATATATATATATATAAATATATATATATATATATATAAATATATATATATATATATGTATGCATGTATATATATATATATGTATATATAAGAAAACTGAGTGTAACTTAGATTCTCTTAATAAAGTTAAAATGTAAATACGTCAAACACCTAATTAATGTACTGTAAAATGTATTACGTTCAAAAGTTCATAAAAGTATATATATATATATAAATATATATATATATATATATATATATATATATATATATATATATATATATATATATATATATATATATATATATACCACAGTTTGTGCGGATTAATCGGAATCGAGAATCAGAAAATCAGAACTTGTGATGTTATTCGTATCGATAACATCTCGGTCAATTTCCGATTACAACAAATATTTATGGAAACATAATGAACTGAATGTTACATTATTGGCACTAAATATAAACATGTGAATATTTATTGTTATTAAGATACAAACAAAATTTTAATTCACACATAAGAATAATATTATTTAACGATGCAAATTTATTTTAATTGTTCCAAAAAGCAAAATTTATTAAGAAATCATATTTTTGCTGGTACCCCATTAATCAACATTTAGAACCTTACAAAAATAGTAATGCATTAATAAACTGTGAGATTTTTCCAACTTTTATGAAAGCACGGTTTGTCCTCAGCGGTTATTTTATTTCGGAATTTCTCATCTGGTTAAAAGATGCCCCAAAAGCAAATAGATAAAAAGAAAATAAATTCAAAAAGAGGTATGAAATAATCGGGGTTATTAATATAATTAAAACCATATAGTTAGTTAAGTTTGTTTTGTAAAATTAAAGACTAATGCATAGACGACGAATAGTAAATTTGTCTGTCAGCCAAAATATAATTGCGTATTTTTTGTTAAGAATTTGGAAGAATTTTAACATATATTTTCTCATGATTTTTTTCATACATAAACATATGTTGGTTTGTTATTATAAGTAGATTATATTTCTTTATAGAAAACGATTATTATAGCAGTCATAGTATGGTAAATTCTTTAACAAAAACATTACATAAAAACTAGATTTTATTGTTTTATGGAGGCATTGGTTTATGATAATCCCACTAAGATATATGGTTTGTTTTGAAACATTAAAGTAATATACGTACCTGATGACCTGGTCCAGAATTTTCTCATATTTTAAAACGTAATCAGTCTTAATACTGACACTTAATCGCCTTAAAAGTAGAATTTAATTTTTTTATGATAATGATATGTTAAGGGATGTTATTTATTATAAGACATTCTATCCCACTAACGCAAATTTTGACAAAATGTTGGTTTTGAATGTACAACGTCCAGCTATCCAAGAAACATACCTTCTAATTCAAGTAAATTGTAAAACTTTACGCGCCCCAAGGGGATTTTATATTCCGTGAATGTTGTTGAAAAGCATAAAGTGTAGTATTAAAACAAATACTACAATTTGAATTATTTATTTGTTAAAACAGATACCATGAGAAAGCACGTCAACACACTGATAAAGTGGGGGGTCGTAGGTATTTGTGTTATATTACACTTTCTATATTACTTTTAGCGTGAATTGTTTAACTCACAACGAGAACATATCTCTTCCTATTCGAATAGTGCAATATGTTGAATAGATACAGACATGCATATCTATCTATCTATCTACATCTACTTACCTATGTTTCTATCTATATGTGTACCCCTCTCTCTCTCTCTCTCTATATATATATATATATATATATATATATATATATCGATATTTAATGATAAATACAGATGTTCTCAAACAAACGTATTTTCCATTAGATAGTACTAAAATACATAGTTTCGATTTAATATAACATATGATCATCATTCTTTCGTCATTTTGGCGTTTTTAAAATATAAGTAACTTGTTTCTATGAAAAAATATATGTAGTAACCTCCAGTGACAACTAAATAACATCCTTACCCTGCAATATATATATATATTCTGCCTTGCTTTACGCTTAGTATTTTACCCGCTCCCCGATATTTCATCAATACCTAACCCTACTGAGGAATCGGTACAGTTTTCCTGTCTGATTCAACTTACTCCGTCTCCTTATACTCTTAATCACCGGCACCTTTTTAATTTGCTTTATGTATGCAGTCAATTCATATTTACTTTCCTAAACATTTCTCTTCATACACAGTTTTTTTACGATTACATTTGCGGTTACTGAATGCTCGCTTATTCTGAATATTCTTTGGAAATAACGGGTTACCTGGAACATGTCTCTCCAGTATACATATTACGATTGCGCATGCTCACTGTCACATTATCAGATAATCTAAAAACGAACAGCAATCCTTTTATTTTAAAATATGACTGCCTTCTTATCCTACTCGAAGGGACGATTTTATGCGCGTATATATTAATTTATTCATTACTACTTTCATCTTTTTATGTACTCTTATTTTTTTTCGTTGGCCCTTTAAACATTCTAGAGTGAAAATGTTTTACATGTTTTTATTATTACGTTCTTAGTTAAGCAAATCCTTTCCTACTTTTGCATTTCGCTAACTTACATGCATAAGATATTCGTTATACAGAAGTTTGATTGCATTCACGATTAACACCGTTTGTACGAAACTATCTTAATTGACTGTTTTTATTCTCTGGAGTAATAGACATTACAGACATTTCTGCGATAGAACCTTTCTTCATTATTCTGTTGTAAGGTAAAAGTACAGAATGAGTTTCTCAAATTCGTTCATATGGAAATTCAGCTACACATTTCCTCATAATTTTTTGCTTCTTTCTTTTTATTTTGCTGTCATGCACACTTACAAAGGCAAATAAGCAAATGGTGTTCTATAATAGATGAAAATATGTATTGCGAATATTTTACTATTCCTTCCCTTATTATACCTTATACATTTTCAGCTTCGGTACATGTTATAAATAATCGATACATTGCATACATTATTATATAAATGGTGATTTTTTATCGTTTGAAATACTTATCTGCTGTTATATTTGGAGGGGGTTATATTACTCTAATTTCTCCGATATCGGATCTTTCGATAATTTTATTGTAAGGTAAAAATATTGACTCTTTGTGCTATGATTTAATTGGGGGCATCCTCTGTGTACGTCCCGAACGTTTCCTGGTTTTATTTTTTACGGGTGAGGTATTGCTAAATAATTTTTGTGGTATCTTCTCCCAGTAAGGCCGTCATCGGGGAACTCTAATTTGAATTTTGTGTTTCTACCGAATTTGAATGATAATATAATAAAGCATTTACCGGTAAGTTATATTTCAGCACCAGGTAATTTTTTCAATTGTGTTTATATTTAAGATTAGAAATTGTTTTATGTCTAATCTATTCCATACAGATATACATAATTAGACAGTGAAAATAATTTAATTAAAAAAAAGCTGGTTGCATTTTTCAAAATGTTAAAGTAAAATTCAATTTCGTTACACATCTTCTTACAGTTAAGATTTATTTTAGCAGATACAAATATTTTCTTGGATCTTGCATGAAATGTTTTCTTGGTGAAATAACCTATAATATAATCTCAAACTATAATATAATTCTCAAAAATCTGTTAGTGTGTGTGCTTGTATGTCTCGATAAAATTTTCTATACACGAGATGAACACTAAAAAAATAAAATCTTTGGAAAGCTCAAACGTTCGGCTGACAAATATGTAAAAATTGACTAAAAGTATAAATTAATTTACCGTTAACTAAGCACGTTTTACAAGAAGAGGTTACTTGTGTAGCCGACATTTTAGAAAAGTAATCATACTCCTTGCAATGGCTAGGATTAATTTGAACGGCGGCCACGTCGTATGTCACAGTTAAGTGTTGTCTTATAATACCCACCCAATAATTGCCGATAATCGATAATGTAAACCATTATTTACATTTATCAATAATCGGTAGATTTTTTGCAATGTCGTCGCTTGACATGAATGATAGATGAACGAGCCGTCAAAATTTTACTATGGGAATAAGTTGATTTTGAGTGTGTGTGTGTGTTGTTTTTAAGTATGTGGTCTGTAGTTTCAGACTCCGCACGGAAAGAAAGACAATTTTCCGCCCTGAATTATCATGAGAAAAAATATATATTAATTATTAATGGAAAAACAAACAATGAGCATGATTACATAAATCCGAAAAGAAGTTGTAATGTATTTCATTATATTTACACCATCTTTTATGTATATTCCAGGGTCTGTTTCTTTTAAGCAAACACATGCTTTACTCATTGCTATGGTATTTGAATCATTAATTTTATAATTAAAGTATGAACATGATGACAATTTCTCTCTAACTGTATTATAAGCGATGTTAAAGTATTCGTAAATTAGTAATAACTCAACACAACGCTAAGTTTACCTCATCGTTCATCTAAAGCATCGTCATTCGGAATGAGGCTGCACTACTCCCATTAGTCCAAGTGAACTTGTTCCAGGGTATCCGCACCTGTTTGAGCGTTTTAATATCTTTGATTCAATCAGCACAATAAATTGTACAATTACTGGTTGCATAATAAAATAACTCGCTCTCTTTTGATCCGACTAATGTTAAGTATTGATTATCTGTTGAGATAGACGATTCTAACAACGCAATTATTTGAACATGTCTTATGTTAAAATATCATACGTATCAACATTTACATTGTTTGATGATTATTGTACATGTCGAGTTTAAAAGTTATATATATATATACATATATATATATATATATATATATATATATATATATATATACTGTATTAATTGCTAAACACATACAGAGACTTCATCCTTTAAGCAATCATTAGTGCAAGGGGTCAAGATTACCTCTTGTCGGGTGATTCGAACAAGAAAACGATCTGCCTTGACTATTAGCAAGAAACACACCCACCCGAACACATTCAACTGTAAGAAATGTCGGTTAAATTTAAACATTTATTTTTAAATGCCCTAATGTGTGTCATTGATCTTCTGATTATAATATCATGGCCTGCCCTTGCGAGCAAAAGTTACCGACTTTACTTCAAATGTGAAATTCTAAATAATGAGAAACGAGTTTCTTAAGGTGGATAACATAAATATTTTCTATGATAATTATTAAATACATATAGACACTAGCGTATCATCGAAAATCATCAGTGAACAGTGTTATGATTACCACCTGACGGGAGATTCGAACTCGGCAACGAAGCCATTTTTGACTCCATTAGCATTATGTATCTACACACACACACACACACACACACACACACACACACACACATATATATATATATATATATATATATATATATATATGTATATATATGTATATATATATATATTAATGTATATATATAATTATGTATATAAATATTAATGTATATATATACATTAATGCATATATGCATGTATATTTTATGTGTATATATATATATATATATATATATATATATATATATATATATATAATTACTTTAGGAGGGACACAGAATTTTATTATTGCGATGAAAAAGGGGCGTTGGAGTGTTTCATCCATGGGGAAAAGAATGACAGAAGGAAAACATACGATTGAGGTTGAAAAAAATAAAAATTCGATAACTTATAGGGGTAGAATCGGCCGACCTAGTTTCCAAAGACGAGTAATATGTGGTTTGTTTTATTTCTTGCACCATAACACATATTTGAACGGGTGGAACGACTAAAGTAAGAGCTGACTATCGAAAGAAAACAAATGGGGAAACGATTAAAATAAATATAAGTCCTTATAAAATGGAGAATAAACGCTTTAGAGACTAATTACGTTCAAGCCCAAAAAACAACCAATCTGCTTACAGAAAAAAAGGTATCTTTAAATTCATCGGAGTACACTCCAATACATTAAAATGAAATAACCCGCGAGCGTTATTCAGAATAGAAATTAGTCACTGCTGGAATTCATTGTACATCGCGGGTATGTAAGCAAATGGGTTTAATGTAGCAGCCCCATGAGTATTACTCAATATATCCATTATTCGGTAGATTCCTTTCCGGATTTTACTAGGTACGTGCTGTTGGATGCGACCATTAAACCTAAGAGTATTTTGCCAAAGTAGTTGGCACTGCAACTACATATCGATTGATAAATAACTATATGCATATGATGGGGGTGCAAAACGTCCTTTCGAGAGGATTGCAGAAATGGCTGTGGCTAAAGCACCACACGTACATTGGAGGCAAACGAGCGATGTTCAACAGATGAGCTAATCTCTTTGCTGAATTATTTACTTACTGTCCCTAACCAAGGTAAGTGGATGCAAATTGTACATTTTGAGGCCATCTTACTTTTTAGTTGATAAAAATGTTTTTTTTCCTTTTATGACGGAGTTTATCACATCAAGGGTGTAAAACTTATTTGTCATTGGTTTTATTTATTCATCCTGTTTAGATTATGACCAAATTATGGGGCACGATATGTTAATTAGGGCAGAATTATTCTCAACGTGTGTACCGCCCCGTAAACGGTTACGGTAAATTGATGTAAGATAATTTTATTAGGTTTTTGTTATCCATATGTCAAGGAAATCTAAAGTAGTATTGTTTTTTCCCTCATATGTATACTTAAAATGAGGTGCATTTTGTTGAGTAAAGTTAGGAATTTGTTTGCATCAGTTTAATTATTGAATAGGCAAAATATATCATCTACATATCCAAAGTAGATTGGCCGTGCTATGGATTCAGATAACAATTGTTTTTCATAGAAACCAACAAATATATTCGCCATCTTTGGCCCAAGGATTGAACCAATATCCACCCCATCTATTTGGCGATACATTATATCCTTAAAACCTTTTTCAAGCACTGTTTTGGCAAATTTTATTTTAGGAATTTTAATGTTCCTTTTAAATGGCAAAATCAATATTAGTAACCTAAGCGACATCAAATTAATCCCTAATCGAACGATCACTGTGTATAAAAAGTAGAAACTGCGCACGAAAATTAAACGACAAGAGGTTTTATTTAGAGATGGAATGTTATTTCAAGTTGTGGCTTACTTTTCCAATAATATACATGCCTAACCCACTTACTTCGATCGATGGTCATAATAAATGGAACCGTGCGAAAAAAAATCCTCTCCAGATGTTACCTCTATAAAAAAAATGTTAAATAAAATGACTAATATAGAATGTATGGCAACGGTCATGATAATGTTTACTTTGATTAATAGTTTGTTAACTACTCTATCCAACTATATTTGGCAACTAAAAAATAGCAATATTTCTTTCAACTTAAAATGGCAAATAATTGAGACTTGCAAATCATATAAACCACGAGATAAATTTTGTACATTATATACAAAAGAAACCCTAAAAATTTTAAAATATGAAGATATAAAAAGCACAATCAAACTAGTAAATTCAAGACACGAGCTTCTATCATGTAATCATAAACGTTGGTTTAAATTTAATAAATATAAACCACCTTAAATCATTAAAAATTACTCATTAGTAAAAATAGATTACTTTTTTTTAATAAATTAAGTTAGACTAATTACCGCCCTTAGACTTGTAAATCAAATAATAAATAAAGCCAATAACACATGACAATTATCTCCCCTTAAAAACTTGCAAAATAAATATTCTCTCTATATATATATTAACTGTAGCGTCTTTAAATCAAAATACGCTAACGGAAACAATTTACTGCACGAGCGTCGCCCTTTTAAAATTCATCATTCAATAAAATAAAAAGCTATAGCAAACATCTAAATGACTACTTTAAATACAGTTACTGATTTCAAAAAAAAGAAAAACTAAAAGGTAACTATATCTATATATTTTTAAATCAAATTTATTATGTAAATTCAAAAAAAAATATATATATATTTTTTCTACTCATTTCTATCTCTAACCTTTACTAATTTTCTTATAAATTTTAAATCCAAACCTTTTACTTACATTTTTCAGATTCATCTGCCTTACTTTTAATGCTAGGTTTATTTTTGGTGTCTTTTCAATTCAATAGAAATCCTCCTAAATTTGCTGATGAGGAGACCGTGCTTACCAAAAAAACTATGTGTAATTGTTCTACGTGACTTCATGTATACCACAAATAAAAAGCACGGATTTCCGAAACGATCGTACAGATAATTGACTTTGTTGTTGTTCCTTCTTAAGAAACTGATTTTTAATTTAATTAAAATTTGATTTTTAAATTTAATTTTTTTTTTAATTTTTAAATTATAAATCACATTACTTAATATATATATATATATACCTTTATATATATATATATATATATATATATATATATATATATATATATATTATAGCAATTGTACATAAGCCGCTCTCATTTACATCATTAATTTTAATTTCTTACCCTATTTCCTTTTTAAAAACTATCAAAATGATTTGTTTCCCCCTTACGAAGATGGCAAAAGGCGTCTAGAGTTTAAAAAATGTTTTTCATTTGTAAATCCTGTAATCCAAATAAATTCTTTTACTACTCTGCCAAGAATTTTTAAAGTTAACTGAATGAAAAGAATACATTATAAGATAGTCAACATCATAAAATTTGAAATATATATTATTACCTTATATTTATTTGCTTAAATAAATGCACAGTGATTAACACGTTCATAGAGCTTATTTGTATAATGAGAATTATATATATATATATATATATATATATACAGATATATTAATATACATATATATATATATATATATATATATATATATATATATACGTTTGTTTTCGTATTATTTCCGTATTATCTCAGACACAAAACTACTGTCTTGAGGTTAGTTACGATATCCATATGTGTTTAATCAATATTCGCTCTGCATTGAAACTGCTTGTTACATGCTTATTAATCACAATAAAAGTACATACCATTTTATGTTTATTGTTATTTTCCTTATGTTAGCTAAAATGCAAGACAATTACTGGGCTGATCTTGCGCATAATGCATGCTAGTATTAGTATTATCTCAATATCGCAAACAAAAAAAAAATCCCTGCTTTTATTTTTGCGATAGAACTGCTAACCAGTTAGAGGTTTATAATTTGCTGTTTGTATACGTTAATCAATTAAATGAAAATATATCTTCATATGTACGTGTAAATATAATACACATATGGAAAGCAAAGCTTAAAAATGTGATATTATGTGATCATGTTAATGTTGAATGTTACACATAAGGCTAAGATATCTCCTTAATTTTTCTAATCATGTGTTTATAATTCGCTAAATGAGAGATAACCTCTTTCATAATTAAAATGATTTATTTTCTGTTAGGAAACATTTTTACTATATGGATTCTTACTGTATATAATAAATTATATAATAATCTAATTTACTTATTTCATTTTCTTTATACTGCTTGTTTAAAATACGGTTTGAATTTACATTATCATTTGATGTATTATAATTGTAACGAACATATAAATGAAAAACGACTAAATACAGTATGCATGTACTTGTATAGTGTAACTCATATAGTATAAAGAAATAAGATTAGATAGGCGGAAATAACTTATTTTAAATATTAAATAGGTTATCTTCCTAAAACTGTATATAAACACACATCATGAAAAATGTGAAATATTTATAATAGACAATAATTTTATAACTATAAAAAATCTAGTTAAAGTAGATATGAATTTAATAAACATTATTTTCATATAAAATAATTAAAATTATTGATATAAAACATTTGGGTATAAATGTCAAGAATTATTTCCGTAAGATATCAATATATTTGGTAAATTATTTCGTTTAAAAATAAATATATATGCATCTACATTGTACAGTTATTTTTATTATCTGATTATATATATATATATATATATATATATATATATATATATGGGGGGGCGTGTTTGTGGGTGTGTGTGCAAATTATAAGTAATTAATCAAATATGAAGAGACAATATGTGTGTGAATGTATATTATAATGAACACACGATATTAACTTAAATTTGTTGGTTTACTTGGAAACTCGAAGATACCGTATGAATGAAAAACAAAAGAAAAATTCAACTTCTCTCATAAGTTTTGGATTCAGTAATCACACCCATATCATTATATTATTATATATAGAGAGATAGAAAGAGAGAGAGAAAGAGAGAGAGAGAGATGTCGATTTTCATTACAAAACCTGTTTCCACTATTTAACAGCATTATTGATTTTTTGTTAATTAAAAAAATGTCCAGGTATACAAATGTATAACACAGGTTTACATTTTTTCGGAAGATGTTATAAGTACTTTTATGTTTATGTTCGTATACTATAAAGTCGTTGAGATACAACTGTAAAAAAACATTTCCAGTGCAATATATTCTGGTGCTTTACATATATTGGGATAGTTGTTTTACGTATCCGACCTCTACCCAAAACTGTTCCGCCTGTAAGTATTATATATTAACCTTTACTATATCAAAGCTATGTTAGATATGTTTACTGACTGTATTGCTTTTTGTAGAAACATTTTTCTAGTTGACAGTAATTTATGAATCAGTCACCGACTTATCATTACTTTAATCAGTCATTGCAATACGTTTCTTTTTTATTTGAATGCATTAACATTTAAATCATATCATATAAAATCGTATTACTACTAGTAAATCATTCAATTGCTTAAGGTGTTATATTGAATAATACATATATAGGATCCTTATTGGTATAATCTCTCTATGTAGAAAGGTTTATCATATAAACCTTTGCATCATGGTGATTTTTGTATATTTTTATAATAGATGTTATAAAATAATATTCAAGACCTACATTGTATATCTGGACCCGGTTCGTAAAGGACCCATAAACTATAAGCTGGACGTTGTACAAAAGGGTTTACCGGTTGGTTTTGCAAACGGAAACTAATATTCTTAACTACGCTCCTAACAAATTGTTTTATGAGTAAAGATACATTTAACGGAATAATCGAATATAAATGTGTTCTGTATTTACTCTCATATTACTCTATGAATGATCCTTTTTTCTGAGACTCCGACTTGTAAAATGAACAACCATTGAATCTAATAAGCCTAATATGAGCGTATTATTTATGCTGCTATAACTTGGAGTGTTATGTAGTTAATATTTTTATATGCGTATCTTTTTATATAGATTACGTTTTAATGGTCATTTGTACATAATTATCACATTGATTTTTGTTGACCGTTTTCCACAGAAAAACACCCACCTAGTCTTCGTTTGTGAAAATATGAGTGTAAATATTGTTGAGGTAAAATAGCTTCCACAAGGACAAATATATATGTAATGAAATTAATATACTCTGTGTTTTGAAAAATTGCTATTTTCTGGATACAATAGGCCGAGACTGTTATATGTTTGATGGTCACGTCGTTAATATATTTTAAATTACCATTTGAATAATTCACTTTCATTATTATAATACATACGTAAACATATAAATCATTAATTTGATTTTATCATCCGATTTTCGCACATATGCAGGGAGAGTAAAACAATCATTGCAAGAGTATATTTACCGACCATAAAACCAGTATTTCATATTTTCTAACGACGATCTGTATTAAAGTATATGATTACAAAATGTGTATATAAGATCCTTCTTCGAATTTACTCATAATCCTTAGTATCATTTTCATTCTAAATGAACGTATTAAATTTGTAGAAGTTAGGGCTTAAGCATAAATATGTAAGGAAAAATATATTTAATGTGTTGTAATGCTTATAGAACAAATGGCTGGCACATTTGAATACTTGGATTTTCTATGATAGTTATTACATACATAAGTGGTCATGAAACAAATATAACATAAGCCAAGTACTTGCATTTTCTACTTATTTTCTTTCATGCATAACACCTACTCAATATATTTTATAGAAAGTATGAAAGTATAACGACGGTCTTGTATAATCTCACCCACATGGTCACAAAACCTAAATTAGTCTAATTATAGGAAACATTACAGAATCTTACCATAACTGAGAGTGCTTAAAATCCTCTGAATCCCGATTAAAAGTTGTAGATTGTAATTATTGAACAATGGAATATATTAACATATATACACTGCTAAATTCTTATGGATCGGTATTTAAGTATTACCGGATTATCGGTAAAATTCCAAGATTTTTGTTTGTTGATATATTCCACTCGCATTTATATTAAACCCTTCATATTAAGTTTTGAATTAAAAGAAAAAAAACAACTTTACGGATGTTTTGACTTTCTATATGGTTTGATAATTTCCCGCGGGCAAAATAAGTAAATAATAACAAATATAAGGCACATTCATCTGTTTAATTGATCGAAACTAATATATGATACTAAAAATAAAACATTTGTACAATTATATTTGTACTTTACAAACAATAGTAATAAATGAATACTACATAGAAAATGTCATAATCAAAACAGAATATAAATCTTCTTCATTGTCAAGACGTTGCTGTCAATCCGGGCTCCAATTTGCCTCTTTTACTGAGTTATAAATTAATGAATCCCAACATATTGTCATACGAGGCGGAAAAAATCGAAAACTCACTAATGAAACACATTCAGTACGTTCTGTAAGGACGATTACACACGAGTAAAAATATTTTAATATTAAAGCCATATAGAATATTCCATACAAATGGTAAAAACTCATTGTATAGTATATACGCTTGAATACAATTATTAATTAATATACTCAGTTTTCCATTTAAGATGATGCTAGCAAAGGCTGCTCTAACCTATTCAAAGTAAGTATTATAACACTTAATTTAATAAGAAACGCGTATATAAAACAATCTTGGGTGGGGTTATCTCGGGCATACGAACTAACATGTGCACTACTCCCGGTAAGTCGCGGTAACTGCACTTTTATTTATGTCTATTGGTTTACTGTTTAAGAGTGATCAGACCCCTAGTAGTTCCTGAAAACACCGCTCAGATGGTCGATCCACACAAAACGTGTACGACCCTCAGTCTGTTTGGCAGCACGATTGTCTTCTCCGGACCGTTTCCCGCTTCGACTTTGTGCTGAGTGCTCTACTCCCAAGAGATTGCTGCGTGTGTTCAACGTGTGGGTGCCAGGGTAGATTTGATAGTAACTGCACTTCAATTCGACGTGCAATCAACAAATAAAAAGAGCAATTGTTACTTTTCTTAGAGACACAAAAAATTATTCACTGAAAATTAAAAACACTAATCATTTTTAGTCTCCCACTCAGGATGATAATATTCAGCGCCTGGCGACGTCCATTAGTAAAATTATTGCAAATAACTCAAAGCCTGGGAGCATGTATCTGCACAGTATGTATTCAGTAACTTGTGATTTTTTTATATGTTAAGAGTAATTGCTCTGGAAAGGAAACCTTTGTCAAGAGATTCACTAATCCCATGTGATATAACCGTTAGCACATCTGCTGTAGATCTTGCAGAGCGGAAACCATATTGCATGTCACTAAGAAGAGTGTTTCTGTTGAGGAGGTTGACAATTCTTTATTAAATATGGATTCCAAGAACTTACTCATGACCCACGCAAGAATTATTAGTCTGTATTGAGAGGGAGATGACTTATCACCTGAATTCTTAAATACAGTGCATACTGATGAGGTTTTCCAGGGTGGTAGAAAACATTTCTCATTAAGGAAATGCTTAAACAGTTTTGTAAGTATAGGGGCAAGTCTTGGTTGGCGCTTTTTCAGCACTATAACTGGAATGCTGTCAGAGCCAGTTGTTTTACTGGAATCACGTTTCTTGATTAGCCTGCCGACCTCACGCATATATATGTGTATGTTGCATACCGTGTTGTCTGTTATAGGAGGAAATGCAGGGAAATACGTTGTCGCATAGTGTAGAATTAGCTGCAAAGTTCTTAACAAATAGATTGGCTTTGTCTGATGCTGACGAGATGACCTCAGTTCCATTGATGATAGTTGAGATAGAACGCACGCTTCTGTTCATGATCCTGTTGGCTATTTGCCAAAATTGGTGGAAACCAAGCTGCTGCTCAGCAACTTTATATTAACCAAACTAGGCATATAGCTATCTTTCATTTTTTTTTATTATTCTTTTACCGTGGTTGCTGGCAGTCCTGAAAGAAGCTTTAGTCTCAGTACATTTATTACGTTGGTAGCTATGGAAAAAGTGATTTCTGTGCGCGATGGCAGCAGTACATTAAGGGGAGAACCATTACTGGCTGTTAGTTTTTGTTGGAATTTTTGGATGGTATGAATCGGTCTATGCCTATACTTAACTATTCGGTCAGGTCTGATACTATAGAGGACACGTCCTTTTTAAACATGGAATGAAGAGGTAGGTCAGATATTAATGTACGGAAACTATCCCAGTAAGCCATAGAGTATCGATACATAGTACGTCTGAAGACGTATTACATTTCATTTTCATCTTAACTGCTACAACAGAGTAGTCAGAGGATCCCAGAGGTGATAGAACGGAACATGAACACAGCTCAGGGAAGTTGTGAGGAAAAAGGTCTAGAAGGCTTGCATATTGACCGGTAGTATCGGGCACACGGGTGGGTTCGTGAACAATCTGAGTGAGGTTATAGGCAATGGTAAAATCATGACAAACCCTCCCCTCGTCATCTGTCTTGTTTGAGTGGGTCAGCTATTCCACATTATGGACATTGAAGTCACCGCAAATATGAATGTAAACCGAAGGATGAGCAGACAAGATGTGGCTAATTTTCTCAGATATGCTCTTAAAGATAGTAACCCCACTGCTGTGGGGGCGATAGAGGGCAAATATAAATGCAATGGTGTAAGGTATTGAAATTGGAAGCACATATGAGGTAAATTAAGGTATTCTCTGGAGATATCCCCACCACATGGAAATCCACCTTTGATGTAGGCACATATCCAATGCCCATGGAGATCTTGGGGTCCGATTTAGATGTTAAGTTAGAGTATCCTTTAATTATGAATCTGTCTAGAGAAGTGGTTCGCCTGTGCCATTTTCACTTAGAAATAATATGTCCGGTTTCGTATGCTGTAATTGTGTTTCAACCCCTGGAAGGTGTGAACGTAGACCCCTGATGTTGGAGAAGGAGTCATGGTAGTAGGAGTCTACGTTGGAGGATGAGGTTCTAAGTTTATTGGTGTTTCTTTTTCGGAGATTTGTCATGATTGTAGAGGTTTTGGTGTTTGTGGAGCAGGTCGGTAGACTTAGTTGGAGCAGGACAGAGAGGGAAAATCAGAGAGAAAAAAAAAACAATAAAACTTACTCTGCAAAAGTTGAAAAATTGGGCTACGAATGCTTATATCATTGGCCATACTCTCCAGACCTCATTATATAGACACGTCTGACTGAATACGCCAGTATTATTTCCTTTTTCAGATATTGTTGATATCTTTTCCATTTGCCGAGCGGTATATATATATTTTTTTTTCGACAGGTCTATTATAAGGAATAAGATGAAGCAATAGAAAAAAAAAACTTGTAACAATATAAACCACCAACAACTTTTTGTACTATTCTATATTATATGCCTGCCGAAAGTAAAAACACGGTTCGACAAATGGAAAAGATATCCAGAAAGATCGGAAAAAGACATAACACTGCCCTGTTCGTTCAGACGTCTTTATATACATACATATATATATATATATATATATATATATATATATATATATATATATATATATTTATGAATATAAATATATAAATATATATATATATATCTTTATATATATATTTTTATATTTATATAAGTGTATATTTTATATAATATACATATAATATATATATTATATTATATATATACATATAAATATATAAATATATATATATATTTATATATATATTTATATTTATATAAATGTATATTTTATATAATATACATACAATATATATTATATTAGTTATATATATTTATATTATAGTGTCTATATAAATGTGTGTATGTACATATGCATATATGTATATATATATATGTATTAAAATGTATATATAAATATATGTATATATGTGGATATATCTATATAATGATAAAACTCAAATACGCTTGTAACAGGTGTTGTAACCCAATATCCGCTTTACGATCTGGCTGTACATGCGTACATAAACATACACCCATCACAGCGTAAACAAATAAACACAGCACGTTGGGTCGGTTTTGTTTGAAGAAACGGACGTCCTTAGAAAAGCAAATATGTTAAATTTGTTGATTAAAAAAACTTCAAGATTGGAAAAGCAAACGCAAACGTGATCACAAATAATCAGTAAAATCTATAACCTGTTTCATATATACGATATATATTATACGAAATAATTTACTCGACTATTGAACGTATTGTTTTACTGTGTACATGTTCAGCATCCCAATTATTTTCAGTGGTTTAATTATCTAAATATACAATGGTTGATATTTTCTGCCTTTTCTACATCGTTAATTTCCGAATTACCTTAAAGTTGTTTTAAGGCAATTTTCTTAAACATAAATATACCCGTTGACAACAATAAGAACATTTCCCAACGGGGCTGTACCTACCACCTTCATGTTATTTTAATGTATTCTCCATTGTTTTAATACACATTTCTTTTTAACAATTCATACATGTTGTTCTGGACTAGCAACATAAATAATGACCCAGAAAATATGTTTTTCTTTAAAATTGCGTTAAAACAATTAACGCGACGATAAAACGTATTGTTTTACTGTGCACGTTTTCCGGGTAACAATTTTTTTTTCGTTCTAATAAAATTTGAATTTTACTTTAGATATTATCGTATCTGTTATGCGCACATTTATATCTAAATATAGCAAACATCTTTTAATTCAATGGATGTCTGATTTTTTTTTAAATAAACAGTTATAAACAAAACGACTCCTAGAAAATTATCTATATTCTGTTTTCATTAAAAAATATAAAAAAAGTATTTTTTTACGGCACAAGTGTCACGCTCATGTTTTAATTCCATAGCTAATACCAAATACTGTCCGACCAGGCCACATGTAGTCTACTATGTGTATACATATATATATATATATATATATATATATATATATATATATAATATATATGTTTCTATATATCAATATATCTCTCTCTATTTCTCTCTGTGTATATATATATATATATATATATATATATATATATATATATATATATATATATTATTGTCCGCTTCATTTCGGGCATTATATTTGCATATACTTGCATGTACATTAACATTGATACACCTACTGGTATTCAAACTATGGATGTGTGCAAACTAGAGACACGATATATCTGTTAAAAAGTAAACACAGTAATACAATCACAAGTCTTGAATTCGGTAAGTGTAACGTTATTGATTTGAGGTAGCGATTTTTACGCCCTATGAGGAAAGTTGAGACACCCCTGAGACCTGGGAAAGATCGGGTAAATATGCCCAAATTGTTTAAATGAACTCCTGACCACAGCGGATATCGAAAATACTTGAATTGAATAGATATGTTTTCTTTTATTTTTTGAAAATCAGATAAATATTTTGCTATTTAAAAAACGAATTAAAAGAAATGTTAGAATGATGATCATGATGATATTCGTCTGGCCTGAGAGACACCGGGTCAGATGTTTTGAATTCTAGACAAGTGAAATTGACCAGCGACCCCCCAGGGGCATGAGAATGATGTCGGTTTTGGTCCCTTGTTTCAAATCTCTAGATTATGACTGAACTGCACACACGCAATTACGGTTTGGAAAGACTCATATACGCATCTTAATCTTAGTGACTGAGTGCACTATCTACCCCGAACGACCCGGAATGTAAAAAGTCAATGGCGCTCGAAATTAGACAGATTGGCGCCAGATTTGCGTGGAATCTCGAGATAATAACATCGCTCCCAAACTCCTGACAACACTTCTCTCCTTTTCGTCTGAGTAAAATCTACGAAGAAGAGAGAAATGAGAGTTTAAAAACGTGCTAAGAATTAAATTTAAAAATGTGCTAAGAACTGACTTAAAAAATGTGATGAGAAGTGAATCAATATATTTGTAAAAGGACTGTAATTTTTTTTGAAGTTCATTTTGAGTAGAATAGACATTTTATTTGTTTGTCTTGGCTTTCTGATAGATGCAGCTTTCACTTTCCGCTTTAGAGAAATCTACACCGAGGCGTTCAGGATTTTCTCCCGGAGATTTAGACATCACGAGCCAAACTTTCGACGAAAACCGGAGGCCACTCACTTGACCACACCACGAGAGACGTGTCCCAAAGCGAAATTTTCCCAACCCAATCTGCCAATAGATGACACTAAAATATCCTTAGATTATACAATTCGAAGCAATACAAATTAAAAAAAAATAGATAAAACATATGTTATAATATTGATACATTCCACCTCAAAAATAAAAAACAACAGTAAACAATGAATATTACAAAATAATATCAGCTGAAATCTGACAAAATTCTTAATCCTCAATTCACAGATTTTAACGAAAATAAATGCAGTATTATATTCGGCTTTTGTGTAAAATTTCTCATAATTTATTAAACGAATCGTGCAAGAATCTTTAGCAAATTCATTTATTGAAAAAATATTTCGTCGGACATGACATTTTATGAACACGATGATACGAATAGATGGAGCTGAGTACAGCATCTCTTAGCTCATTATCAATTGGCGATATTTAAGTCAAAATGTTTTTATTTCTGAGTTCCTTATCCTGAAACCAACAATTCTGAATGGAATTTATTATTGCTGTATACGGAATACGTGTAAATACCAGAAACTCTATGAAAACCATAATACACTGTTACGTTATCCATCAATTAAATACTGCTAAAATATTAAAAAATGTCAAAAAATATATGAAGAGAAAAGGAAAATGAATATCGATTATTATGTGAGTAGTTCGGTCATGCCCATCTTCTTTATAATAAACAATACTTGATCTGCTGTCACGAAGAATAAAACAATATTTATCATATGACATTATACAATTCTCATCGAGGAAATACGAACCGTTTAACTAAAGAGATTTTAAAACATGTAATAACACTATGTGTAAGCTAGCAAATAAATCTAATATTTGTTTGGAACGATGAAAATAAGGCAGAAAACTGGTTTATATATGTGATTTTCGAAAAAGAATGCAATAATATATATATATATATGTGTGTGTGTGTGTGTGTATATATATATATATATATATATATATATATATATATATATATATATGTTCTGTGTATATATATGTATATTGTATATATATGCATATATATATATAAATATATATATATATATATATATATATATATATATATATATATATATATATATATATACAGCAAGTTAACATACATCCCTTTTCTTATCTTTCTTGGGATTTGAGACCAATGTAATTGTTCAACACATTTACTTTCAATCATAGAATACTATTCTTGCAAATGTCATGCGAAATCCAAGAAAACACACTAGTACCAATTACATTTACTGATTGTTATACACAAAGGAGCTGACATCATTTCGATAGGAATACTGCCTAATTATCTTATATGTTCACAAAAATGTGGTTAACACTAACAATTAAATTATGTTGGCTAAAAGGAAATTAAGAAATACTAACCAACACTGTGGAACGACTGTGTATCAAAGAATAGAGAACAAACACTTTCTTAAATTCGATCAGTGAGAAATGATTGCTGTTAGAGATCTGACCGAATACGTAAAGCCTAAAAAAGTAAATCACTCTAAATATCTTATGACTAAAATCAATGACGCCTTTACATTAGCGAAACCATGTGAATGTATCCATGCAACAGATAGAGCAAGACACATGAAAAGAAAGGAGACGGTAAAGAAAGTTAAATGCATTATCGTAAGAGCTAGTCTCTAGATGATTCCATCGGTTGCAAAAATTTGACTAGTAAAGACCCGGATGTTGTCATTCATTTTTCACGCAACATTAGGGCGAAAATCGAAAAGAAAATGACGTGAACAAAATAAAACAGCATTAAGTTTATTATTATCTTTTTTTTTTTGGCAATTCAAACGCAATACCAAGCAAGCAAAAATCTTTGTCTCATAAGATTTAGCAAGCACATAATGAATAGATAATAAGAAAAACTAAGTCGAAAAAGAATGTAGTTCAACTTTTAGAAATTATATGCAGTAAAATTGACCAGGTACGTGTTTCTTTAAACCTATAATTTCGCGACATCCCATAATTTCGTTTTGAACGCTCGGCAGAACTTCAATATTCTGTTGCAAAGGCATCCAATGGATCAGTAAAGAAAATAAGCTACCACACTAAAGCATATCCAATTCCGAGAATGAGAAATCAGAAAATGAATAAATAAATACTTGTCTATTGTGTTACATAAACGCAGCAGTAGCTACCAACGACCGTCGTTGCTAAACATATAAATAAAAAAAAAACGTGAAATTCTGATTCTTTGTACCAAAGTTGCAGGTAAGCAGGTGTCATGTCCAAGTTATATACAGAATATTCATTGGTAACAGAAAAAATACTGTCCCCATATGACAGGTAATATACAGTTGTCAATTACATTGTGTGATTAAAACAACTTATTTAACAGTGTATTTCACCCATGAATTCTGAGCCTAGGGAAACAGTTCACTCAAGACACGTATACACTAAACCAATTATTTGGAAGCAAATATCAGAAACGCAGACATCGATAATACTATATTGCATGAAAGGAAAATACAGACTGTATTTAACATGATCTGCAATGTATGCTTACCGGGAATATCTGATACACCTTATTTTCTTTTTCTCTATTGATATAAACCATGTAATATTTTCTAATACCGCAGACTACGAGATAAAATCTACATTAGCGAATTATACTTCATGAACAATCTACATATGTTTGCTGAATATCAAGTTGTTACGTGTCATGTAAAAAGACACTTAAAAAACATAAGCTACTCGGAGTTTGACTTTTCAGAAATGTGAGTAGCAAAAATATCCAACGGCATAAAATAACCTTATTCAAAATGTTAGGCATACACCCTACAATTGATGTTTTAACATTATCATTGCATTAGAATTTAAAATTTGTTTTAGCATAAGCAAATGAGATAAATGTTATCTATATATCTATCTATCTATCCATCTATTTATATATATATATATAGAGAGAGAGAGAGATAGAGATAGATAAAGAGAGAGAAAGAGAGAGAGAGAGAGTGGAAGAGAAAAAGGAGCGAAAGAATGTATTTTTCTATGTTTCTGAAAGATACACTCAAATCGCAGTTAGCTGGAAAGACAAAATAACATGATAAATAAACATGCACTATCAATTAGCTTTAACAACTTTGGTAGTATAATCCAAGCGCCGAGTATATGACAATCGGTAACGTACTAAATAAAAATGAAAACGATTAGATAGTTCATTTACTAAAACGAATTCATCAATTTCTCCTCATTTACCTGCCTTGTTTACAAAAATGTGAAGGAATTTTAGGATTTCATGAAATATGCACGTGCTACAGCTTCTCAACGTAAAGCACGGATTAATTGATTAGATATTTCGGTGCTAAAAATTAAAAAAAAACTGAACGAGAACCACTGCCCATTTATACTACGGAATAAATTGCATCGAATAATTTGCAGATGCCATTAATCACTTTACACAATATGATACTGATCAAAGTATAGCAACCATTTAAATTTGGTGGTGTTTACGAACAAAGAATGAAATAGAGCCAAGTCAACAAGATTGCAGGACTAAAAAATCAGCAAATAAATGGAACACATACGTAAACAACATCAGTTGAATATCGATGTAACTACCTAACACGGAAAGAATATGTTCAGACCCCCTATAGATCCAGCGAAAAGTCTTCAAATTGTATTGCCTGCCATCCTTTTCTGTCTGCTCACTACTAATAAACTGGAAAACTAATTTAAACCTTCTATAAGTAATACAATACAATATTTTAATTTGGATTAAACCCGAATTTTGTATTTTACAGATTTTTCCATATGAGAAAAAGTAAAAATATTTTATGTGAAAATCGTATTTTATCTAGTTGGGTTGTAAGAGATAAAAAGGATGAATAAATAAATAAACGCAAATGGGGCGCGAGGAGGCCAAAAAAAAAAAAACGATTGGAAACATGTGGAAAAGGGATAGAAAGTGATCCATGGCCACGGAATTCAGACCAGTTTCCAAGCAGTCCTCTAGGATTTTTGTGTATGCAATTACCACTTGGTGGTCAGAACCGTGCTGATCAGCTTTTAAAACTTGAAATACCAACTATAATATTAATATCACATGTCTGTTTAAATGTATTATGTATTTAGGATGTGTGTATGTATGTATGTATGTATGTATGTATGTATGTATGGGCGAAGGATTCTGTCAGGATCGAAATCACTATGAAGTTTGGCATCCGGGACGACCCATCGAAAAATTGCCTAAAACATTAATTCTGTCACCCTTAACTTGGCTGTTTTTTTTTATACAGAGAGACCAACTTTTTTCGCCAACATTTTAGCAAGTCATCGTAACCGTTGGGTTTATTTCGGCTGATTTCAGCACTTTTGATTTCCGGTCGGGTCATGACAGCATTGCCTAAGATGTCATATCAACATTTACTTTTTTTCCGCCTTCGCTTCTGGGTTCGAGCCTGCCTGCGTACTACCTATTTTTTAACACCTCTCTTCATCCTGATTGCCTAGGATTGTATTGGTCCCCTTCCCAGCTACGACCATTTATATTGTACTTTTTTTATATAACAACTCTCTCCACATCCATGGGTTCGAGGCTTCCTGCCTACTATCACTTTTTTGTTTTTAAATGTTTTTGCTCAACACACATCATAACACCAGGGCAACCCCGGGTCTCAAGGATAATCTTATGTATAAAAGGCAAAATGGAAATGCGCGTTTGTATCTGTCAACGAAATATCGGTTAGATTCCGGGAGAAGTTTCTAATACTTCCTAGATCCAAAAATCTCACATTCGCCCATGAACATTATCACTATCGTTTTTCTGGATCTATTTTTTTTTTAAATTTACCCATTTTGAGTGTTTTTCTGTCTTTTATAGGAAAACCGCCAACTCCCACCCCTTTTATAGGAAAAGCGCCAACTCCCGCCCCTTTATTGTTATATATTTTCTGTTGTTTTTACACGTCAACAAAACATGTTTTATACAATGGGGTTCTAAATAAAATGCCTGCTTGTACGAAAGGGAGTATTTGGTATTATATGGAAGAAGATACTAGCTAAGAGAAACTTTTTCTGAAGTTCAGGGGTGCTCAGGCTGACCAACAACCGCCATTTCATCCATTTTGAGTGGCTTTGTGTCTAAGTGTGTTGTGTATGTTGAACTTTTTTGTCTGAATATAAGATTTAATATCTCCAAGATCAAATTCTAGAATCTCTTCTGTCAGCATACCCATTTTCGATTTTTGAAAGGATCGAACACTTGGTCTCTGACTAGGTTTAAAGCCTTGCACTTTATTAACCTTCTTTTTAAAATTTTTCACTTTGGACCGACCCCTTTTTGGGGGAGTCCAAACCTCAAGACCGACCCCATTCTGTGCGGTAGTCAGGACCCCAAAATCGACCCTATTAATTGGGAGTCTGGACTTTTGGAACCTACATTACTAATTAGAACTAAGGATCTGCTTTCTGCATGAATATTCTTCGTCTATGCTCCCCTCCAGGCACAGATGGTCACATCTCTCCCCACTTAATTTGCCTAGCAGCCCTTGACATGTTCAGCGCGCACTAAGTCTTTCTTCGCTGCTCTTTAATAAAAAGGGATTGGGTTGATAACAATGAGTATCTACCGTTTCTTTCTTGTTTTTTTTTTATTAGGGTGTTAACAGTGTTTCATTTCGCCCCACTCACGGGGGAAAATGTCTATTCCCTCATCTTAATTGCTAAGCAGCATTATGACCTGCTAGCACCCACTGCGTTCTCCTTCTCTGCTCTCCCTATCACGGGGTACTCGAGCTTTTAAACCCTAGCATCCCCGCAATGGAGGTTAAACACAATTTCTCGCTTCTGTACCCGCTCCTCACCAGCCAACCCATTTCCCTTATTTTTCTTTTTCCCCTGCTACATTTGGTCTACATCACTAGATTAGGTGCACATGTGCTGACTTAAAAGATGTCGACCAAAAAGAGCTTACCCCGCACTCAGCGATACTTTGCGCCCCATGAAACCCACACATACTAAGGTAGTAGGGCCAGAGAATGGCGGGGTAGAGTCGCAGCCAGCGGAGCCCCAGGACACGCCATCCCCAACTAAAGAACCACGTCTAACTCCTGCTACTCGGGATCGAACCTCCCTTTAAAAGGGAGCAGTGACAGGCGTGGGAACGATGGGCAATTTAGGTTGATTACAGCCGGCGACACCTCTGGCTTATCAGTATCCAGCACCATCACGAAAGCAGTTTACTTCTGCTTACAAAAGGGCAGCTCCGCGATAGCGATAGCAAATAAGAAAATGGACAAGGACATAACGGTCCTTTAAGGTTAACCACTGGCGTGGCACCTCTGGCTCCTCGGCCGCCAACATCCTTACCCCAGGTCAACACTCCTGTTCTCTAGGAAGTCGGGTCCCCTACGTTGTGGATGAAGAAGCTTGTGGTATGTCCAATAGCACAGAAAGACTCATCAACGCAACCATCGCATCTATCACAATAGTGATCGGGGAAACCAAGCAAGAGGAAAAACTAATAGCTAATGCTCCACAAGAGGTACTCAATCCAAAAGAAACAGCAAATTGTAAAGATGGAGTTCAGGCAAAAAACTGGCCAAAAAAGAGTGGACCGGAAACATCACATCCTCCAACCAGCAGAACCATTCACAACACCTTTGGCGACTCCAGATGTACAAAAAACAAGCTGAGCCTAAGCCATCAGACGTCGGGAAAATTGATACGAAAACACAACAGTCACCACCCTGGAAGAAGAAGGGGGAGTCTGGAGAGCAGGCTACAGCTAGGCTGCAGCATCACAGGTAGAATTGCCAGCCCTCACACAAAACGCCTATCTGGACAAACCACAAGCTCCCACAACAAAATAAGAAAAAGCAAAGGTGGGCAGTGCCAGCAACCCCCTACGCGGGGTCGTCAAGCACCAACCGGGATCGGGGGAGCAGCATGGGGTCGACAGACACAGGACTATCTGCCAACCGAAGGGTACAGGAAACTTTTCAACTCAACGTATAAAGAATACACTGAGGAGAAAATCATTAAACCCCTGTCGGGACAACTAAAAGAACTTGGGAAAGGAGTGCTCTTTCTGGTCATATCTGACCTAAAAACCAAACGCCCGACGGATTTAAAAAAAAGACGATATGAAAGAGCTTCAACTGTAGACCGTCAAATACATATGCAGGAGAACTGATGCCGCCAGGGTAGTGCTGCTTCCAAGACAAGAATATAAAAGCTGTCTGTACAGAAATGCTCTCATTGCGAACTCCGTCTTGTAGTTTCTAGATCATAGCATGATTCAGCTATTATCCAAACTAACGAGAGCTTCGGAAACTGCGGAATTGATCAGCCTGACCATCTCCCTGCCATGGCGACAACGTCTTTATCTTCTGATCTTCGCTGAGCAAACTTCAGAAAACTTCGCGCGTATCGTCTGCATCTTCAGTTCCTCAAGCGTAATGTCATGTACAGTTCCAACCCTGACATAAAAATGTGCAAGTCCTATGTCTATAGACCACCGACGGTCTTTATCCATGCTCTGTGTATTGTCAAGCAGCTCTTATTGAATTGAATCGTTTCAGTCATTATGCGTATCTTGCAGAGTTTACTCCTCGCCTAAATTTATGTTAAATACATAAAACACATGGAGAAGACAATTAAATGCATGGATCTATTAAAAAAGATATAGAAAAGTAATGGAACATGCAAAGGGTCAAGATGGCGTCAATAATTGCAGGATAAGAAAAACAGTCATGAGAAAGGTAATAAAAAGTCTGAAACATAAGAAGGCTGAAAAGGTATATAGTACATAGCGGTTATAAAAAAGCTTAATTGTTTTGAATAATGCAAAAACAAACGCAGATAAACCGAGAACGAAAAATTGTAAATACTGAAAATACTGCAAAAATAAATTGAAAATAAAAAAAAAACACGATTACATGAAACTAAGAAGGCTAGTAATGTCTGGATCAGATAATATGACACCAAATCGCCGAGAATTATATAGGAGGAGAAAAAGAGATAGTAATAACAACATATCTACTAGAAAATTGCAGAAAACACTGGGTGCTGGTGAGGCTTTACCTCAACCAAATCTTTTGGAATACGAATAAAGATTGTTAGTGCGATATCACATGTTGCGATTTTTGCTGGGGTCATCTGCCCTGGTTATCTATAGACGTGACCAGCATTTTAAATATAGTGAGGCCTGGTGCCACATAGAATACTTGGTACACCGCATATTCTAATAGGTGATCGCTTTTATGACCGGGTGATATGCCATTATAATTGAATATTAAAATCACGTTACACATTAAAATATAGAAATATGAATGGTGGTAAAAATGAGAGAAAATGATTGTAATGTATGATTGTATGGTAACAGCCTAAAATCCAACGGCACAATAACAAAATAATTTAAAATTGATTAAGTTACCGTGTGAAAGGTGTCGGACAAGAATGTAAATATTATTAAATGTGATCGGAACATTACGAGTGAAAGTTGTTATACAATGCTTGGCTGGAGTAAATATAAGGTATGTCATTTTCCCAGGAAACATTTTATAACCAAATTTGTTACCATAGTTATGATGACACGAGCTACATATTAATAATATGATGCTGCATTTCACTGCACACACACGGGACAATGAAAGTTATATATACACAGAAGCTGAGAATCTTTGTACATAAAGAAAAAAAAAACTGATAAAAAAGACCAAGATAGTCAGGCAGATTATTCAAACGACATCGGCTTTGAATGGTGTAAATGGCCGAGGTGAAACGTTAAAAAGAATATGTATCATTGTTTGACAAATGCTAATCAAGAGATAAGGATGGATTACATACCTGAAAACTGGCACAATGAAATTTGAGAAATGAAATAAAAATTAGAAAAAAAACGTACATGGTAAGACTTTAATACAAGAGTATTTATGCAATGAAACAAATTGTTTAAACGCTGAAAACCTGGGAATTAAAACTTGATCATTCGCAGTCGGAAAAAGAGCATTGACTTTTAGATCAGAAGATGAGGAAACTATGAGCATGCAAAATGCAGTACGCTGTAAAACATGATATAAAACAGTCTTCGTGATACTAAATGTAAAGTAAGACTACAATAGTGATAGAAACATGAATGGAACACACAATCATACTTTGGGTGAATATATATATATATATATATATATATATATACATATATATATGTGTGTATATATATATATATATATATATATATATATATATATATATATATATATATATATATATATATGAATAGTGTAGACTGGTCAAAGCCGCATCCTCAAAATCAATCATAAAAGAAACATTGAAGCGAAAATAAACAAAAATAATCAGACTGATGAAACAAATGTGGAGAGAAATCAGTGGAATTGGCGATTAATAAGAGTGGCAAAAGATAATAATAACGAAAACTCTGAATATATGTCTTAAAATAATCTTGAATAAAGCACTAATATTATTACTGACATGAGGACTGTATATAACCTTCGAAATAACTATAAAGCAAAAAAAGATACAAAAAATTTAAATATCGAATTAAGCACTTGTATATGTAGTGAGGACCAAAACCCAACAAAATAAGAAAATGCATACAACAAGCTCATACTCACATATA
Source organism: Euprymna scolopes (assembly GCF_053919585.1). Taxonomy (NCBI): domain Eukaryota; kingdom Metazoa; phylum Mollusca; class Cephalopoda; order Sepiida; family Sepiolidae; genus Euprymna; species Euprymna scolopes. Next base: position 150,054,854 of record NC_136485.1, read on the forward strand.
CAGAGCTTGACAATAAACACCAAATGAGTACAGTACTAGACGTATCAATTTGCTACCTCATGCTAGCTTGATAGAAGACGTACTTTCAACTAACAAAAGAGTAAGATTATGCTTCATTGTATTTCGTATTAGCATATATATAAAAGAGGCAGAAAAACGATGAAAATCCATTGAATTTGCACGATAGTAAAAACGAATGTAACCTTGAAGTAAACAAATTTAATACTAATATTTTAGGAACACTAAAACTGTTTGCTAAAACTGAAAAATCAGTAAAGCGAATAAAACTTGAGGGAGGATTAAGATTATGCACCGAGGCGGTTTTAGGACATACAGTCTAAAACTTAATGAGGAGCTATTAAATGTACGTAAGGCAGACACACGCACACGCACACGCACTACCACACACACACACACACACACACATATATATATATATATATATATATATATATATATATATATATATATATTGTGTGTGTGTGTGTGTGTTTGTGTGTGTGTTGTTTGTTTGTTTGACGCAATAAAAATAATACATGCCACATGAAAAAACTTTATATTTGGAACCAGGAGAATTATAATATATATATATATATATATATATATATATATATATATATATATATATATATATATATATATATATATATATATATATACATATATATATGATTGTTGAGCTGGATTAAATCCGACGATATGAAATAAAATGGAGGTGGAAGGACCTGGATACTCAACGTTTCGCCCGATTTATGCGGGCTTCTTCAATGACCATCCCTCTTGAAGAAGCCCGCATAAATCGGGCGAAACGTTGAGTATCCAGGTCCTTCCACCTCCATTTTATTTCATATATATATATATATATATATATATATATATATATATATATATATATATATTTATATATTTATATGTAGAGAAAATAAAAAGGAGCAAACCGTATAATACGGTTTGTTCCTTTTTATTTTCTCTATTTTGTCGGAATACTATTTCCATCATTTTCATCATATTTATATATATATATATATATATATGTATATATATATGTATAATATATATATATATAATATATAATATGCATATATATATATATATATATATATATATATATATATATATATTTCTCCTGGTTCCAAATATACATTTTTTCAGGTGCCATTTATTATTTTTATTACGTCATACACACACACACACCCACACCCACACACACACACATATATATGTATATATATATATATATATATATATATATATATATAATTCTCCATGTTCCAAATATGCAGTTTCTCCGTTGCAATTTATAATTTTTACAAAAGGAAGATATTGCAGTATTGTTTTGTATTGCATTAAAGTATTGGCTTGCTGCATTTTTATTACCGTACTCATAAGATATCAATGCACAAATCATAGAAAAGCACCATTTTAACAAAAGTCGTTAAATGAAAATTAATAATTTATATGGTTAGTAAAATCGGAAAAAATAATTTAGGATCTGTAAAATCGAACAAGAATAAATGACTTCAATTTAATAAATTAAACACTAATTAAAACGAAACAATTTGAAAAGGAGTCACAGGTATTGAGATACAAATAGCATTTCCCTTTGACTGCTAATGAGGTTAAATATAGAAATCAATAAGGTTTTACGTCCAATAAATATATTTGAAAAAATACACCAATCGTAAATCGATAAGGAAAATTAAAATTGAAATACATATACGAATAACAAACCATATTATAATAAATGACGGTGATGAAAAAATTTCTGAAGTAATTTCCATTAAACCGTCAACTTTGCGTTTGACGAACGTAACCCATAGAAATACAAAACAAGATGGAGTTTCGGTTTAGATTTACATCGCTTACCTTTATTAACTCGAAAAATTAATAATGCCTATATAAATTAATATAACGATAAATCGCTTGAAAAAATGTAAAATAAATAAATAAACAACAGAAAAAGTTAGATAAAAAAATATATAAAATATATTCACAATAATAGGAAATAGATTAAAATTTGTAAAAATAAATGTAGTTGTAGTTTAATCTTCCTAATGAGATATAGAAGATTATGCCAGTTTCAGAAACCATGGAATTTGTTAAAAAGGTTTTTTCGAAGTTTTATAGGGCAAATATCTAATCAATATATATGTAAAGCACAGGAGTAATATTTTTGCAGACTTGTAAGCCGCAATGAGAAACACTATTTTGAAAAGTAATAGACGACCGAATATTCAATTTGGCAAAATACATCAAAATTTGCATACTCCAATGGAACTCTATTTGACACTAATGAAAATGGTTGACTATATTATTTAACAAGTATATGTCCCTCAAAACCTGCCTGTCACGACTTGGAACCCTTGCATCAAATTCTAGGGCACTGCAATACAGCTGATATTAAAAACTTACCAAATGTAGTCGAAGGCATGAAAATAATACCTTCAGACGATCTCCCAAATTGTGATGTGTGGGCACAGGGGAAAATGACAAAAGATATAAGCCGAACGCCAGAAAAAAAAGCTGCGAAAATTCTCTCATTTGTGCATTATGACGAAGCAGATCCGATCAGCCCGATGGGGAGAAACAATCTAAGGTACGTTTTGAACTTTATTGATATTTTTTCCAGTTTAATTATGGTTTATTTTTTTATTATTTTTTTTTTATTACATTTTCACCCCAAACAAGGCAAATTGCCACTTTGGTGTAGGGGGCTACTATCAGGGGAAACAACTACTGGGGTACTATGTAGGGATTTGGGCAGCAAGGTGTCGGTTCACGTTACACTTGAACTTCTGCACGTCAGTACTGTTGGGGAAGCAGGGACCTGGAATGGAATTCCAGAGTCTAGCGGTTCTGGGAAAGAAACTATTGGAGTAAAAAGATCTTTTACATCTAGGGATCTCTAGAGTGTGGGGGTGGGATCTGGTAGCCTGTGTGGTTTGTCGAGGGTGCTCGCGTCGTGGGGGCACAAGTGATTGCAGTTCGTCAGATCATTCACTACTAAAATACTTGTAGAAAAGGCAGAGGGATGCAACATTTCGTCGATGGGACAAAGGCTGAAGCTTAGATTCCAGTTCAGGACCTATCAGATTGGAGACTCTCTTTTGAACCTTGACTAGGAGGGAGAGACTAGTAGCAGATGCACCAGCCCAGATATGGCAGCAATACTCCATACATGGGCGAATGGTGGCCTTATAGAGGTACAGGATACTTTCGGGTGTTAGTAGTTTTCTAGCACGGTAGAGAGAGCCTACTTTTCTTGCAGCGGCCCTGGCAATGCCTTCAATGTAATTGTTCCAACTCATGTTTCCTGTGAACGTTAGGCCAAGGAGTTTGAAAGATGGACTCTCAGATAAAGAGTCGTTGGCCATTGCTATGGGTGGTAGAGAGGGTTTCTTGTAATTATTGAATGAGACTAGTTTAGTCTTGGCAGCATTGAACGCGACCAACCACTTTTGTCCCCATTCCACTACAAATTGGAGGTCTTCCTCTAGTGTTTCTGCCATTTCTTTCGAAATGTGTTCATTCGTCTTCCTGTCGTGTCTGCCATAGAGTGTAGTGTCATCAGCATATATACCCATCTCAGAGGTAATGTTGTCGGGGAGGTCATTTATGAATATCAGGAACAATAGAGGTCCAAGGATAGACCCCTTGGGCACTCCCGCATTCATATCATATTGTTTAGATGTGCGACCGTCGAGTACTACCTGGATTTTTCTCTTATCTACGAAGGATTTAATTATGTTAAGTATTCTACCAGTGATACCGTATGATCTGATTTTACTGAGGAGACCCTCATGCCATACCCTGTCAAAAGCCTTAGATATATCTAGAGCTACCGCTCTGCCTTCACCCGCTTTGTCCAGTGAATGGTATATACGTTCAGAGATCACAGTGAGGATGTCTGCTGTGGAACGGGCTTGTCTAAATCCATATTGTTTGTCAGTCAGTAGTTTAGCATCTGTAAGATGATGGACTAGAGCATGGTTAATTATGGTCTCAAATATTTTGGCAAAAAGTAGGAGGAGGCTAATGGGGCGATAATTTGATGGGTCTGTCCTTTCGCCAAAAAAAATTTGTAAAAAAAATAAATCCGGCACTATGCTCGCCACTTAGAAATATTTAGCTGATGTTGCCCCGTACGGTTCAGTAAAATGTATTCGCTTAGACAATGGGAAAGAATTCTCTAGTAAAGACTTTGAACTTCAATTAATTAACCATCGTATTAAACACGAGAAATCGGCGCCTTACTCCCGTTTCCAAAATGGCACAGCTGAAAGGACATGGTGAACCCTTTTGGAGATAGCAAGTTGACTACTTATCGAATCGAAATTAGCGCATAGTTTATGGACATACGCTTTAATGGCAGCAGCATATATCAGAAATAGATCGTTCAATAAGAGGCTAGGTAAAACGCCGTATGAAGAGTTTTGCGGGGTAAAACCTAAAATGAATAGAATGCATCTATTTAGTTCTGATTGTTTTTCATTTATAGAAAACACCAGTAAACTAAATACTAAAAGCGAAAAAGGTACTTTCGTAGGTTACGATAAAAATAGTCCGGCATACTTAATCTACTTCGCAGCTCAAAATGCCATGAAAAGGGTTAGATGTGTAAATTCAAGATACATTAAATTTAAAAAATAGCGATCCAGTGAATGAAAAACGTGAAATATTTCCTAATATCTTAATCGATCACAATGAAAGTGTTAATAACGACGATAATTATTGTACAACTTACGAAAACAGTAACCAGACACGTCAATACCCAATAAGGGAGCGAAAAAGACCAGGCTACTTACAAATTGAAAAGATACAAGATTACGCCATGGATTACTGTTATTCGTTGCACAGCGCACCGGAAAGTTATAATGAGGTGATTAATGCACAAAATCACCAAGAATGGGAACAAGCTATGGTATCCGAATTGAAAGCTTTATCTGAAAATAACACATCGAAATAGTGGCAAAAGCAACAGATAAACATATAATTTCTTCACGTTGTTTTTTTTTTCCAATAAAAATCATAGCTTCTGGCAGTGAAACTTTTAAGCTAGATTTGTGGCGAAAGGTTTCTCACAAATTCCTGGAGTGGAATATTGTGCAACATTTTCACCAACGACAAATTTAACGACCATTAGAATTTTATTAAAACTTGCCACTCAATACAATTTTAAATTACATCAAATGGATGTAAAAATGCTTATTTAAATGCTCCGATTGACTGTGAAATATACATTTACCCTCCAGAAAGATTTAAAATAAAAAATAAAAATTGGGTGTGAAATTAAATAAATCGTTATATGGACTAAAACAAACTGCACACAATTGGAAGTTAATACTCCATAATTATTTAATAGAACAGGAATTCAAACAAGGTCCCGTAGAAGCGTGCATGTATACCAAACATGTAGGTAATAAAATTTTGATTTTTGTTTTTTGGGGTTGACGATATATTACTCGCCTCAAACGGTGACAACACCTGAAGAGATGTTAAAAATGAATTGAAGAAAACATTTAAAATGCCCGATCTTGGACGACTGTCATGGTTCCTCGGTATAAAATTTACCTATAAAAATAAAACTATAACCATAAATCAATCACGATACATTGAAAAATTCTGCTCAAATTCGGAATGCAAGACTGTAAGCCGCGTTCAACTACCGTCGAAATGGGCATGAATAAAAATATAGGGACCGAAACAAAATTAATAGATAACCGAATATACAGGGAAATGGTAGGGAGCCTAATCTACTTGATGACAACAACAAGGCCTGACGTATCTTACACTGTAACAAAGGTATTTAAAATCTTATCGAAACCGACAATTAAATACCTTAACCGTGCAAAACAAATCCTTCGTTACCTAAAAGGAACCAAGGAACAATCTTTAAGATTTAAAAAATCCACATATCCTCTAAATTTAAAAGGATTTTCAGATTCAGATTGGACTTACTCTGAGGATAGAAAGAGTATAGCGGGGTATTGTTATAGACTGTCAGAGACTGGACCTATGATCTCTTGGAAAAATAAAAAAAGCAACATATTGTCGCACTTTCTACTTGTGAAGCAGAATATGTGGCTCTTAATCAGTCCGCGCAGGGGGCAATTTTTCTGAACACCATTCTAAAATTTATTTTAAAACCAGATCAAAGTTTAAAAAAAAACCTATAGTAATTCATTGCGATAATCAGAGCAGTATCTTATTAGAAAATAATTCTATGATTCATCAAAGGTCGAAGCATATTGATATCAGATATTATTTTAGCAGGGATGAAATAAGAAAAAAAAATCTATTACTCTTAGTTGTGTGACGTCTGAGAATAATACAGCCGACATTTTCACTAAACCTATAAAAAGAATAAAATTAAGGCATTTTATAACCGAACTTTTTGGAAGATAATTATGAATAAATCTCTTTTCAGAAACCCAACAGGATAAGCATGAACAGTTTAAATCACACACAAAAAAAAAATTTAAATTGTTTCCGGGGCACGACGTAAAACTGGGACCATTTCTACCTTACTAACCAAAGTAACCAATTAATACCTAGCATAATGTTTCCAGTTTTTGTCACAAAAAAACACTTGTTATAACCCTTTTGTAAACTTCCTATTTTAATTGCTGCCCACATCAGCAATATGTGGCTCAAGGCCGGAAAGTGGGAACCCCGCAGGCTCCCCTAAAGAAGTGGCACTCATGCAATTTTTAAAATTGCCTGAGTAACCCCATCGACATTCCCCGGTCGAGGCGTCTCAGGCAGCAAGCAATAAACTTGCCCACCGGAAAGCCCGGTGGAAAGGCCTGGGAGGTGGACCTCCTAGATATTACCCAGGCGCCGTACCTCAGTCCAACAGGTGCTGGGTCGGTTCCCCGCCCCTCACCTGTTGGGCTGACTGTCAAGTGACGAATCCTTGACGAGTACTACTAGCCTGTCTCCCTGCAACCGAAGCCGCTAGGAGACCTTCCCCATCAGACTTCAAATAATCACTTTCAGAAAAAAAATATTATTTTATATCTAAGACATTGTTTTTTTTTTATATCGGTGAACACGCCAAAGCTTATTCTAGCTTGCACGGGTATTTGCTGTCATCCGCGATCTGCCATTAAAATAACAACACTCAAATTAAACTTTACCTCTCGCCTTTTTGGGGAAATTCTCAACCACGGCTCTAATTAACCTCTCCTAAATTTCTCATGCGCGGGTATTTTTTTACCGTCGTGTCTGGTGGACCACACATCTGTGAATTTAAAACAGTGTATTTTTATAACACATGTGTTTTATAAACTGAATTTTGCTTTTCTATTTAAATTTTAATTCATTACTTTTTACTTGTTGAACTATAACTTTATACACTATTAACCACGTCTGTGACATAAGTTAAGTGCCATCACGCCCATTCTTATCCAAACATGTAAGACCAAATAATGCTCTATAGTGAACTAAATCAGTTTATGAAATAATTCCATCAAGTGAAAATCGTTTTAGGAAAAAGTACCATGATGCTGTACGACGCTCGGCTGGTTTCTTAAGATATCAAAGAATTTAAATGAAAAAGATATAATCATTTACAAAGTATATCGTTTCAAAATGACGGCATTACATTTTAAATCTCGTGCCAAATATTATTGATCAAGGTAAATGACAAAAGTATCTAATTAAATACATGCCACTCCGGTTAAAAAAATAAGATATCTTTTTTTTTCAGCCATTATTCCACGCAGTATGTAAGTACATATTATATTTGTTATAGATATTTGCCTCTTACAGGGCTATTCATCATACGCAAGTTGAGAAAACTTAATGGAATATATATATATATATATATATATATATATATATATATATATATATATATATATATATATATATATATATTCCTGTCTGTCTGCCTGTGTTTGTGTGACACAGTTTATCTCAGCTTACTATCATCTCGCACAGGCAAGTAAAATACCGAAATAAGGATTATAACGCAGCGGATGTTTTAGTGATATTTATATCCATGTTTGGTGTATGGGAATGCAAAAATGTAAAAAATGTATGCCAAAATGCAAAAAAAAAAAAAAAATGCAAAAAAGTAACATTTTAGTGTGTTCTCAATCCCTCTATCTATATATCTATATGCATATATATCCACATATCTGTGGCTACATGTGTGTGATAGAACTTTCTGTGTATCTATATAGTAAACCTATATTCCTATAGATATGTGTCTATGTATATAGTCCATTCTGTGATCAATATATATATATATATATATATATGCTTATAATGTCCTATGTATGTATCTATCTATGTGCGTCTATATAAATTTCTGTGCATCTATATACCTATCTCTCTCTCTCTCTATATATATATATATATATATATATGTGTGTGTGTGTGTGTGTGTGTGTGTGTGTGAATTTGTCTATATATGTGTCTATCTATATATCTAGGATATCTATCTATATATATATATATATATATATGCCTATGTCTATATACATTTCTGTGTATCTATATATCTATATGGCTATAATGCGCTATGTGATTCTCTATCTATATATGTTTGTGTGTGTGTCTATGTGTCTATGTTTGTATGTCATCATGTCCATGTTTTATATTCAAGTTCACCAACATCATTTTATTTTATAGTATTATTATTCCAGCGTTCACTATGCCTTAATGTTCGTTGGGTCGGAAAAAGAATCAAGCTGTGAAATCTTAGGAGAGAAGGCAACAATTGTCTCCAGATTCAAAAAATGAAGACTTGAGAGAAATCTGAAGGCAACCGCTGATGCGAGGCGACAGGAGTCACCACACACCAGGGATAATAGTCATAATAGAAATCGGGAGGTCACAGCTGATGCGAGGCGACAGGAGGCACCGCACACCAGGGATGAAAGGATTCAAATAAATCAGAAGGCCACAATTGATGCTAGGTTATAGTATGCACCACACACTCGGGATGAACGGCTTCAAAGAAAGCGGGAGGGCACTGCTAATTCGAAGCGAGAGTATACACCACACACCGGAGATGAAAAAAAGATGAACGATATCATCAGTTCCAATATCATCGGCAGAAGGGCTGGCCACGTAGATGTGGTCGAATTCCAGACGAGAGGGATTCTTCACTCCCATATCCTCTTCCTGCCCCAAGAGCAAGACAGACCGCACACTGCCGATAAAGTTGACCAGCTAATCAGAGCTGAGCTACCACCAGACCCAGCTACATTTCCAGAAGGATTGTAGAGGGAACACCCCAGATTAGTTGAACAGTTAGTGATCCATAACATGGTTCACAACTGCACTGAATCCTGTAGACAGCATGGCAATCAGTGTCAAAAAGGTTTCCCCAAACAATTCCCAGAGGTTACACATTGGGATGACAATGCCTGCTATCCCATTTACAGACGCAGCCCACCAGGGAATGGAGGAAGTGCAGTGGAGGTTAGGAATTAAACCATTGACAACAGCAGAATATAACCTACAACTCATACCTTTTGCTTAAGTACCAAGATCATATAAACGTAGAAGCCTGTGTCTCACCAATGGTTGCCAAATACCTTTTCAATTATGTTACCAAGGGATCAGACAGGACTATGATCAAGCTCCAGGTTGAATACAACGAGGTGAAGGAATACAAAACTCTCAGATCTATTGGAGCCAATGAGGTATGTTGGAGACTATTGGAGTTAGAGATCACTAGCCAGTACCCAGGTGGCCAAGCCCATCCGGGTTTATATTTAATGGAGAACAATACATCACTTTCGAACAAGATCAAGAAACCAATGAAAGACAGTAGGCAGAAAACCCCAAAAAACTCACAGCCTTCTTTGCTAGCAATACAGATAATCCAGAAACGCAGATCAAGTAAGTTGACTTCACCAAGCACATAGTCTGGAAAAACGGTAAATAGAACAAGCGAAAGGGCATGAATAAATAACTGGCGGGCTTCAAACAATGCATTCATTTGGGTCAAGATGAGTTCTATCTCAGAATTCTCCTCCATGATAAATATTGTATGGGGAAAAAGTTTTAGAGACCTTGTCATAGACAACAAAATCAGCCAGAAATCTTGGAAAGTGGTGTGCAAAACACTCGGTCTAAAGCAGGATGATGAAGAATGAAATACTGTGCTACAGGAAGCAGTTCTGACCAAGCTCTTCCCTCACTTCATCTGTGACCATTCTTCTTTTCTTTGAGCCATCTACTCCCCATAAGCTTTTTAACAACCATGTTGAGCAATGGTGGGATGGTTTTAAGCGAAAAGCTCAAGCAGCAACTGAGGATCAGCTCCAGCTGATGGTTGTGGGAGATATAGAAAAGAAACTGCTATCGATGACAAAGCTCTGTTCGACTTCAGCCTAACTTGCCCTAATGCACAGGAGAGGCAACACGTGCAGCAAACCATCAAAGTGAAATCCATCAGCCTATTGTCATGTAGGAAGAATTGGGGTTTGATTATGACTTACTAAAACAATACTCACTCCATCCCAGAGAATAGTGGTTTACAGAGTTCTTCAAGCTGTCACCAATGGTGACTCCTTCTGTGTCTTTCTAGATGCTAGAAGTGGGGCTGGGAAAACTTTCCTGCTATATAGTCTGCTGCCAGCAGTTAGGACCATGAGAGACTCCAGGCAAGTGGCATTGTCAATTATCTCAAGTGGAATTGCTGCTACTTTGCTGTTCCAGGGAATATGCCATTCTAGATTCAAGGCACCATTGAGACAACAGAAAAACTCCACACTTTCCATCAAACCAACAAACACATTTGCACAGCTGATCAAAATGATCAAACTGATTATTTCGTATGAGGACCCGGTGACTCACAAATACCATCTCGAGGCTCTGGACAGAACCTTAAAGGACATCATAAAATCACAAGGACCTTTTAGGGGAATGTGCCTCATTTCGGCTGGATACTACATACACACTTTGCCATTCATTCCAGGAGGTTTTAGAGCTCATATTACAGCAGCATCGATGAAAAAGAGACCCCTCTAGCCATTCTTCATTGTCTTTTAACAATGAAATCATGAGAATTGGTCAAGATCCTTCTCTTCAGGATTTCGACATGTGGCTTTTCAAGCTAGGTAATGGAGACTTACTAATAGCAGAAACGCTTGACATCATTCATATTCCACCAGAACATTTTTTGGAGATAAAAGATGAAGCTGGAAAGGGATTTATTGCTATCACGTAATCCCTTAGACAGTTTGTTGAGAAAGTTTTCCCCAACATCACGGCAAACTTTGAAGCTGCAGAGCAGCATTTGATCTCTTGCGTAGCAGAGAGGGCAAGACTGGGAGCCAAGAACAACTCTGTTGGCAAGATCAATGCCATCATTTTACAAAAACTGTTGCCGGAGGAAGCCATCATACTACAAAGTGCTGACAGCACAAGTGAACCCAAAAATTCGATCAGGTTTCCCGTTGAATTCCTCAACAAAATCGCACCTGCTGGTCTCCCTCCGCATCATCTCTACCTGAGGAAAGGTATGTTACTCATGCTCCTGAGGAAGCTATCTCCCAGCAAGGAATCTGAATGGTACGAGACTGGTTTTCAGTAGAGCTACTAACATCCTGCTCCAATTACAGCTCTTCTCATGGAACCATGCGGGAGAGGAGGTACTTATAAAAAGAATGCAAATGAATAACTAAGATGAACAATTTGCCGAGTTTAATCGTCGCCTATTCCCGGAGTGGCATGCCTTCGACATGCCAATCAATAAAATTTAAGGTCAGACGCTGAGCAAGGTGGGTGGATGGCTACAAGAACCGACATTCACTCATGGTCAACTGTATGAGCGGCATTGCGGGTAAGAAACCCAGACGATCTGATCTTCGTTCTGAAAAAAGTGGATGTAAAAAGATGGGAAACGTAGTGTATAAAGAAATCCTATAATTCAAATACTTTCGTGGAGAACACTTCAATGTTCTTGTTGTTTCTACTGTTGTTGATCCTTTCATGCAAATAAAAATTGTGTAAATACACTGTACTTACCAGCGTTTCTTTCACAATATGCAGCCATCTGGCTGCAACGGGACTATTTGTGTAATACATTTTTTGAGAATTTTTACGTTGACAAGAAGGTCCATGCGGAATTTTCATTTTGATGTCAAATGAAGTATTTTCAAATAAGTGTTCTTCATACTACCTTTACTATATTAATCATTTAAATTCCTCTTATTATTTAATTGATTAAATTTCACTCGTTTTAAACAAGTATGTTTCTCTAAAGAACGTTAAATATAAGATCTAAAAGTAAGCAAATTTGTACAATTTCCTTATTTCAATTCAAGGTAAGACATGTGAAACTGTTTAAACAGCTCACGATATCAACGAAGCGTTTGTCCCATTAAGCAATACTGAGCGCAAACACAATAGTGGTTTAAGAAATGTTGTGGCGGCGACGACAATTTGAAAAATTATGAGATACGTATTTAGCCATAGGATGTTGACCACGATCAATTAGAGCCTTACCTTTAGTCACTCAACAAACACCTGTTCAAAGACTTTCTTCTGAAATAGATGTAATATATACAGTTTTTTGAATGCATGGGAAAAAATTACACCTCAGAAGTTCCGTCAATAAAGTCATGAACTCCACATGAAACCTCCACGATATTCAGCTTACATTTCCCCCACAACTATGCCCGACTGCAGATTCCTAAAATGGCCTTGTAAAAGTTGAACAAATTAGACAACGAAACTCACAATAACCTCCAAACCTCTAACCTACCGAAAAACCACTTTTTTCAAGAATTTCAAAAAACATTCCTTTTTATAGCAAGACCCGGTGGGCACCAGAGGATTAGGGTCAATATGGGTATTGTTGTTATTGGGACAGTTTTGAAATAATAGTATGTAAAAATGATTAGGTATACTTAGATCATTTACTATGATGGCTGAGCAAGAACTTTTTTATGTTGGACGAACAGAATGATATACTAGTCAGGTGGGAAGCAGATCAGTATAGCAAAGTGCTACAAACGGACAGTTCCTGGGAAGAAGCTCTATTAATTGAGTCCGTGTTTTGACAAGGAGAGGTAGTTGGGGAATTTATTCACAGTAATGTTGGCAAGACGATTCTTTTTTGCCAAGTATGGACGAGAGGGGGGATAGGATGTTCACTATGGAACACTAGCCATGAGAACAGCGTGGGAAAGTAGGTGCAGAGAAGTGAAAATTATATCGCCTACTAGATTTCGAATTCTGATTTGAACTCTGTCCAATCAGGATAGAGTATTTAGAGAAGCTCTTGTCTTGATGTGGGAACAGTATTCCATCCAACGACGTTCTTGTCTCTAATATAGGTAGGGGATTTTATAAGCAGCGAGATATCTACTTCAGCGGTAGTATGTTCCAACCATATATCCAGCGGCCTTGGCTACGAATGCACTCCTTTTCAGATCGGGCGTGAAAGTCAGATTAAGAAGTTTCTCTAAACATGCGGCCTCCTTAACATGAAAGCACTTCATTTCAATAGGAGGCACATATCGGTCGGAACGTTTATGATGAAAGGAAAGAAGTTGATTTTAGATGCATTAAAATTAACAACCAATGTTTCTCCTATTGACCCAAGTGCTCAATATCAGAAAGTAAAATGTCAGAAATCTTGGTAATTACTCATCTATTCGGAGTTTTTACAGAAATGGTAGTATCGCCTGCATCAATGTCAACGAATAATCTAAGAATGTTATTTAGGAGATCATTAATGAAGATTGAGAAAAAAAAGTTGGACTCAGAACGAAACGTTGAGGGGAGCCAGCATAAATGCTGTGAGTTTCGGATGTCTGTCCATCAACAACTACTTTTATCAATTTATTAGAGTGAAATTATTTAATAAGTGAAGAGATATTTCCAGTTATCTCGAAGCGAATACCAATATTTTGGCGAAGAGAACAGAATGTTCAGAAGCACAACGTTTGAGAACAACTGAAATCAATTAAGGACCGAGAAACCTTAGACTTGATAAAGTCCAGCAAAATTCTAGCAACAATTTTTGGAGTGATGATTACAGAATCAGATGGCTAATCAAATTTAAAAAGGAAATCAGGTGAACCGCATGAAAATCATCGATAGAAAGATTGCTAGATAAACGACGAGCTATATTGATGTTACATGATAAACGGATTGTCCCCTTTTCATGTAAGTATAAAAAATAGGGAATTAGTTAAATGTAAATATGAAATAAAATAGTCAAGAATTCGAACTTGCGAGGCAAGATTTGGAATTGAAAATTCCAATCATAAGTTTAAATAAACACATAATGTTATTGAATTAAGGAAGTGCAATTGTTTACCTTTTATATCTGTATACGGAAAAGGAATATGATAATGAAATTTGTTTCTGTGAAAATTTAAAAAACGAATTTAATCGTCAATTGAAATTGTAAATGTGTTATTTGAAAAATAAGTTACTGAACTTAGGGGCATGGCAAGTTTTGCCACGTGACGCATGTCAACCAACGTGCTTTATGAGCACATGTTTAATCATCCGATGAAGTGACGAGTTCTCAATATAGGAAAACGTTCGAAGTTCATTAGGAAGAGGAAAATCAGTCAGATCTGAGGAGCAGAGACGTTCAGACCGATTCTCAGCACCCTCTGGAAGCGAGGGGGGTTAGAGATAACCATGTAACAACTTTGAATCCCTGAAATACAAAACCATGTACCACCGGTCGAAGAAGAAATAAACGTATCATCATGTGGTTTTGTATCTGCACCTTCTTGTCTTCGTCATTACAACGAGAAAGATAACGTGTGTATATTATATGCACAGCTGTCCAAACGTAAATGTCAAACGCACAATCTCTCGGTCTATCAATCAAGATATTCACAAATATTAATATGAACTTTGTGTAGTAATATGTACCCTGTCTATTATATATATATATATATATATATATATATATATACAGTCTCTCTCTTTATATGTACTCTGTCTCTATATCTCACCAATGTCTCTATCTCTTACAACATGGACGGCTCAAGACATATGAACGCTCAATACATGAACACGCCTAGGACTCTCTTTAATCTTTCACTCAAAGACTCTCAAAAATATGAATAACAAGAAATACCATCAGTCTTCTTCTAATAAGAATTACATAACATATTCGAATATTTGCTGCCGTATTTGGTACTTTTAAAAATAACACCCACTATTACATAACTTTCTTACTAAAAAACTAAATAATATAAACGGTAGGACTAGGAGTGTTGTGTCATTAAAGCTAACGCCAATTTATGTTGTAGAATGTATTATTTTAATACCATGTTCAATGCAGGTTGGACGACATAATGCTTCATTCATGAAATATGAAATGCGAGAATTTAATCGCATATCTCTTCCAACACTGAAATCTACAAACCCATCAACAACTGTATAGGACTCCGAATTATAAAAACCAGGTGTTATTAATATTGATCTGTGTAATTTGTTCTAGACTGATGAATTCAATTCTGCATATTTGCTTTTGGTGACAGGATATGAAAAGTGATGCTTATATATGTCCAACACAACTAATATCAACTAGAGAGAAATCATGAATATATAATTTTCTTATTATAATCATCATTTAATTGGGATTACAGTAATTGCGTCCGTTTTTAAATAATAGAGCACGGTCCTATAAAAATTAGTTGCTGAATTTCTTCTACACTGATGAATTAAATCGTCCATATTTGCTTTGGATGCCAGGATATTGTGAAAATGACCTTCTTAGTGTCTCACACACGTAATATATATTATAGAAAAAAATACAGCTTGTGAGTATATAATTTTGTTATTATAACAATGTGGTTTGCAATCACCTCCGATCATTTTGTGCGAAATAAAAGGGTAATCTTGACACGCCATCTGTATTCTAACTCTGTAGAAACGACAAGTAGTATATAGTTTTATTTTGTGACAATAGTAATATACTAGAACACTACAGAAGTGCATCTATAGATGTAGATATGCTAATTTAGAAATCAATAGCGTAAAGCTGTGAACATCGATAGAAGTTAATATACAAATGCCTCTTAGGAAATTCACCATGAGGTCATCGAAGGAATAGCCTCATTCGAGTGTTCACATCATTACACAACTTCTTTTAAGATAACCAACAGCGATGCAAATTTGTAATTAACACATAGAAAATATTTGATAGAAAACCAAAAACCAGGACACTGAAATTGGCTCAGAAGACTCTAGACCTTTGAGGCAGAACAAAAAAATGGAAATGCGATAACGAGCTCAGCGCAAACGTGAAGAAAACATTTTGTTCCTGGGGATAGATAATGTTCACAAGTATCCTCATCGTGTCTTCATTCATTGCAGAACATTGCTGTCGTTCATTAAGAGACTACCCTAAATACATAAAAGAATTGGACTTTGAATATTTTTAGTTACATGTAAGATCAGTTTACTAATTTCTAAAGCAATAGCTATCAACTTCGCATAGGTGTTATATGCATGAAGGAAAGGTACAGCTTAATATAGAACATCTAGGTGTTCGTTTGGTATATATATATATATATATATATATATATATATATATATATATATATATATATATATATATATATATATGTATATATTAACCTGCACCTTTAAAATGTTCTCTATTTATCTCAATATAATGCATTTTTTTTATATTTTTGAAGTCGTATAAAATTATCGGATCGTTAACACGATTCTGTAATCAAAACATGCGGAACAAAGCAGA